>NW_027278140.1:0-65444 GCF_030028105.1 Mobula birostris
TACACAGCGATATAGGGGACGCTATGAGATGTGCATAAAAACACGGCGATATAGGGGAAGTTATGAGAGGTGCGCAAAAATACAGCAATATAGGAGTAGTTATGAGAGGTGTGTGAAAACACAGCGATATAGTGGGAGGTATGAGAGGTACACGAAAACACAGCGATATAGGGGAAGGTGCTCGAAATCAGGGCGATATAGTGGAAGTTATGAGAGGTGCGTGAAAACCCAGCGATATAGGAGAAGGTATGAGAGGTGCACGAAGGCACAGCGATATAGGGGATGCTATGGGAGTTGCATGAGCACACAGAGATATAGGGGACATTATGAGATGTGCATGAAAACACGGCAATATAGGGGAAGGTATTGGAGCTGCGCAAAAATACAGCGATATAGGAGAAGTTATGAGAGGTGCGTGAAAACACAGCGATATAAGGGAAGGTAGGAGAGGTACACGAAAACACAGCGATATAGGGGAAGGCATGGGAGGTGCTCGAAAGCAGGGCGATATAGTGGAAGTTATGAGAGGTGCGTGAAAACCCAGCGATATAGGGGACGTTATGAGACGTGCATGAAAACACAGCGATATAGGAGAAGGTATGAGAGGTGCACGAAGGCACAGCGATATAGGGGATGCTATGGGAGTTGCATGAATACACAGCAATATAGGGGACGTGATGAGATGTGCATGAAAATGCAGCGATATTAGGGAAGGTATGAGAGGAGCACGAAAACACAACGATATAGGGGAGGGTATGAGAGGTGCGCGAAAACACAGTGATATTGGGGAAGACAGGAGAGGTGCGCGAAAACCAGCGATATAGGGGAAGCTATGAGAGGAGAGCAAAAAGACGGCGATACAGGGGTAGCTATGAGAGGTGAGCAAAAACACAGTGCTATAGGGGAAGACATGAGAGGTGCGCGAAAACAAGGCAATATAGTGGAAGCTATGAGAGGTGAGCTAAAACCCAGCTATACAGGGGAAGCTATGAGAGGTGAGCAATATCACAGCGATAAAGGTGAATCTATGGGATGTGTGCGAAAAGACATCGATATAGGGGAGGGTATGAGAGGTATGCGAAAACACAGCGATATAGGGGACGGTATGAGATGTGCATGAATACACGGCGATAGTCGAGAATCCATGAGAGGTGTGCGAAAACACAGTGATATAGGGGAAGTTATGAGAGGTGCGTGAAAACCCAGCAATATAGAGGACGTTATGAGATGTGCATGAATCACGGCGATATAGGGGAAGGTATGAGAAGTGCACGAAGGCACGGCGATATAGGGGATGCTATGGGAGGTGCACAAAAACACAGTGATATAGGGGACGATATGAGATGTGTATGGAAACACGGCGATATATGGGAAGCTATGAGAGGTGCCTGAAAACACAGCGATATATGGGAAAGAATGAGAGGTGCGCGAAAACTTGGCATGACAGGCGAATGCATGAGAGGCGCGAGAAAACACAGCGATGTAGGGGAAGACATGAGATGCGCGCAAAAACACGGCGATGCAGGGGAAGGTATGAGAGGTGCGCGAAAGCACAGCGATATAGGGGACGCAATGGGACGTGCGCAAAAACACAGTGATATAGGGGAAGATATGAGAGATGTGCGAGAACACGGCGAGATAGGGGAAATTATGAGAGGTGCGCGAAAACACGGCGATACGGAGAATGTATCAGATGTGTGAGAAAACACAGCGATATAGGGGAAGTAATGAGAGGAGCGAAAACATAGCGATCTAGGTGAAGACATGAGAGGTGCACGAAAACATGGCGATATAGGGGAAGCTATGAGAGGTGAGCAAAAACACGGCGATACAGGGGAAGCTATGACATGTGAACAATAACACAGCGATAAAGGTGAATCTATGGGGATGTGCGCGAAAAGTCAGCGATATAGGGGAAGGTATGAGAGGTGCGCAATGCACAGCGATATAGGGGGATGCTATGGGAGGTGCGTGAATGCACAGCGATATAGGGGACGTGATGAGATGTGCATGAAAACGCATCGATATTAGGGAAGGTATGAGAGGTGCACAAAAACACAGCGATATAGGAGAAGTTATGAGAGGTGTGTGAAAACACAGTGATATAGGGGAAGGTATGAAAGGTGCACGAAAACACAGCGATATAGGGGAAGGAATGGGAGATGCACGAAAGCAGGGCGATATAGGGGAAGGTATGAGAGGTGCGCGAAGGCACAGCGATATAGGAGATACTATGGCAGGTGCGTGAATGCACAGCGATATACGGGATACTATTGGAGGTGCGTGAATGCACAGCGATATGGGGAATGTGATGAGATGTGCATGAAAATGCAACGATATTAGTGAAGGTATGAGAGGTGCACAAAAACACAGCGATATAGGGGAAGGTATGAGAGGTGCGCGAAAGCACAGCGATATACGGGACGGTATGAGATGTGCATGAATACACGGCGATAGATGGGAATCCCATGAGAGGTGTGCGAAAACACAGCGATATAGGGGAAGTTATGAGAGGTGCGTGAAAACACAGTGATATAGGTGATGGTATGAGAGGTGTGTGAAGGCAGAGCGATATAGAGAATGTTATGGGAGGTGCACGAATACACAGAGAAATAGGGGACATTATGAGATGTGCATGAAAACACAGTGATATAGGGGAAGGTATGAGAGGTGCACGAAAATGCAGCGATACAAGGGAAGGTATAGGAGGTGCGCGAAAACAGGGCAATATACGGGACGGTATGAGAGGTGCACGAAAACGTAGCAATATAAGGGAAGGTATAGGAGATGCACGAAAACAGGGCGATATTGGGGAAGGTATGAGAGATGCACAAAAACACAGTGATATAGGGGAAGGTATGGGAGGTGCGCGAAAACGGCGATATTGGGGAAGGTATGAGAGGTGCGCGAAGGCACAGCGATATAGGGGATGCTATGGGAGGTGCGCGAAACACAGTAATATAGGGGACAGTATGAGATGTGCATAAAAACACGGCGATATAGGGGGAGGTATGAGAGGTGCGCGAAAACACAGCGATGTAGTGGAATACATGAGAGGTGCACGAAAACAGGGCAATATAGTGGAAGCTATGGATGTGCACGAAAACAGGGCGAATAGGGGAAGGTATGAGAGGTGCGCGAAAACACAGCGATATAGGGGACGCAATGGGACGTACGCGAAAACACAGTGATATAGGAGAAGGTATGAGAGGTGTGCGAAACACGGCGATACGGGAGAATGTATGAGATGTGCTAGAAAACACAGCGATATAGGGGAAGTATTAGGAGGAGCGAAAACATAGCGATCTAGGTGATGACATGAGAGGTGCGCGAAAACACGGCGATATAGGAGAAGCTATGAGAGGTGAGCAAAAACACGGCGATAAAGCTGAATCTATGGGATGTGCGTGAAAAGACAGCGATATAGGGGAAGCTATGAGAGGTGATTGAAAACACAATGATATAGGGAACGTGATGAGATGTGCATGAAAACGCAGCGATATTAGGGAAGGTATGAGAGGTGTACAAAAACACAGTGATATAGGAGAAGATATGAGAGGTGTGTGAAAACACAGCGATATAGGGGAAGGTATGAAAGGTGCACGAAAACACAGAGATATACACGGGAAGGAATGGGAGGTGCTCGAATACACAGCGATATAGGGGACGCTATGAGATGTGCATAAAAACACGGCGATATAGGGGAAGTTATGAGAGGTGCGCAAAAATACAGCAATATAGGAGTAGTTATGAGAGGTGTGTGAAAACACAGCGATATAGTGGGAGGTATGAGAGGTACACGAAAACACAGCGATATAGGGGAAGGTGCTCGAAATCAGGGCGATATAGTGGAAGTTATGAGAGGTGCGTGAAAACCCAGCGATATAGGAGAAGGTATGAGAGGTGCACGAAGGCACAGCGATATAGGGGATGCTATGGGAGTTGCATGAGCACACAGAGATATAGGGGACATTATGAGATGTGCATGAAAACACGGCAATATAGGGGAAGGTATTGGAGCTGCGCAAAAATACAGCGATATAGGAGAAGTTATGAGAGGTGCGTGAAAACACAGCGATATAAGGGAGGTAGGAGAGGTACACGAAAACACAGCGATATAGGGGAAGGCATGGGAGGTGCTCGAAAGCAGGGCGATATAGTGGAAGTTATGAGAGGTGCGTGAAAACCCAGCGATATAGGGGACGTTATGAGACGTGCATGAAAACACAGCGATATAGGAGAAGGTATGAGAGGTGCACGAAGGCACAGCGATATAGGGGATGCTATGGGAGTTGCATGAATACACAGCAATATAGGGGACGTGATGAGATGTGCATGAAAATGCAGCGATATTAGGGAAGGTATGAGAGGAGCACGAAAACACAACGATATAGGGGAGGGTATGAGAGGTGCGCGAAAACACAGTGATATTGGGGAAGACAGGAGAGGTGCGCGAAAACCCAGCGATATAGGGGAAGCTATGAGAGGAGAGCAAAAGACGGCGATACAGGGGTAGCTATGAGAGGTGAGCAAAAACACAGTGCTATAGGGGAAGACATGAGAGGTGCGCGAAAACAAGGCAATATAGTGGAAGCTATGAGAGGTGAGCTAAAACCAGCTATACAGGGGAAGCTATGAGAGGTGAGCAATATCACAGCGATAAAGGTGAATCTATGGGATGTGTGCGAAAAGACATCGATATAGGGGAGGGTATGAGAGGTATGCGAAAACACAGCGATATAGGGGACGGTATGAGATGTGCATGAATACACGGCGATAGTCGAGAATCCATGAGAGGTGTGCGAAAACACAGTGATATAGGGGAAGTTATGAGAGGTGCGTGAAAACCCAGCAATATAGAGGACGTTATGAGATGTGCATGAATCACGGCGATATAGGGGAAGGTATGAGAAGTGCACGAAGGCACGGCGATATAGGGGATGCTATGGGAGGTGCACAAAAACACAGTGATATAGGGGACGATATGAGATGTGTATGGAACACGGCGATATATGGGAAGCTATGAGAGGTGCCTGAAAACACAGCGATATATGGGAAAGAATGAGAGGTGCGCGAAAACTTGGCATGACAGGCGAATGCATGAGAGGCGCGAGAAAACACAGCGATGTAGGGGAAGACATGAGATGCGCGCAAAAACACGGCGATGCAGGGGAAGGTATGAGAGGTGCGCGAAAGCACAGCGATATAGGGGACGCAATGGGACGTGCGCAAAAACACAGTGATATAGGGGAAGATATGAGAGATGTGCGAGAACACGGCGAGATAGGGGAAATTATGAGAGGTGCGCGAAAACACGGCGATACGGGAGAATGTATCAGATGTGTGAGAAAACACAGCGATATAGGGGAAGTAATGAGAGGAGCGAAAACATAGCGATCTAGGTGAAGACATGAGAGGTGCACGAAAACATGGCGATATAGGGGAAGCTATGAGAGGTGAGCAAAAACACGGCGATACAGGGGAAGCTATGACATGTGAACAATAACACAGCGATAAAGGTGAATCTATGGGATGTGCGCGAAAAGTCAGCGATATAGGGGAAGGTATGAGAGGTGCGCAATGCACAGCGATATAGGGGATGCTATGGGAGGTGCGTGAATACACAGCGATATAGGGGACGTGATGAGATGTGCATGAAAACGCATCGATATTAGGGAAGGTATGAGAGGTGCACAAAAACACAGCGATATAGGAGAAGTTATGAGAGGTGTGTGAAACACAGTGATATAGGGGAAGGTATGAAAGGTGCACGAAAACACAGCGATATAGGGGAAGGAATGGGAGATGCACGAAAGCAGGGCGATATAGGGGAAGGTATGAGAGGTGCGCGAAGGCACAGCGATATAGGAGATACTATGGCAGGTGCGTGAATGCACAGCGATATACGGGATACTATTGGAGGTGCGTGAATGCACAGCGATATGGGGAATGTGATGAGATGTGCATGAAAATGCAACGATATTAGTGAAGGTATGAGAGGTGCACAAAAAACACAGCGATATAGGGGAAGGTATGAGAGGTGCGCGAAAGCACAGCGATATACGGGACGGTATGAGATGTGCATGAATACACGGCGATAGATGGGAATCCATGAGAGGTGTGCGAAACACAGCGATATAGGGGAAGTTATGAGAGGTGCGTGAAAAACACAGTGATATAGGTGATGGTATGAGAGGTGTGTGAAGGCAGAGCGATATAGAGAATGTTATGGGAGGTGCACGAATACACAGAGAAATAGGGGACATTATGAGATGTGCATGAAAACACAGTGATATAGGGGAAGGTATGAGAGGTGCACGAAAATGCAGCGATACAAGGGAAGGTATAGGAGGTGCGCGAAAACAGGGCAATATACGGGACGGTATGAGAGGTGCACGAAAACGTAGCAATATAAGGGAAGGTATAGGAGATGCACGAAAACAGGGCGATATTGGGGAAGGTATGAGAGATGCACAAAAACACAGTGATATAGGGGAAGGTATGGGAGGTGCGCGAAAACGGCGATATTGGGGAAGGTATGAGAGGTGCGCGAAGGCACAGCGATATAGGGGATGCTATGGGAGGTGCGCGAAAACACAGTAATATAGGGGACAGTATGAGATGTGCATAAAAACACGGCGATATAGGGGGAGGTATGAGAGGTGCGCGAAAACACAGCGATGTAGTGGAATACATGAGAGGTGCACGAAAACAGGGCAATATAGTGGAAGCTATGGGATGTGCACGAAAACAGGGCGAATAGGGGAAGGTATGAGAGGTGCGCGAAAACACAGCGATATAGGGGACGCAATGGGACGTACGCGAAAACACAGTGATATAGGAGAAGGTATGAGAGGTGTGCGAAAACACGGCGATACGGGAGAATGTATGAGATGTGCTAGAAAACACAGCGATATAGGGGAAGTATTAGGAGGAGCGAAAACATAGCGATCTAGGTGATGACATGAGAGGTGCGCGAAAACACAGCGATATAGGAGAAGCTATGAGAGGTGAGCAAAAACACGGCGATAAAGCTGAATCTATGGGATGTGCGTGAAAAGACAGCGATATAGGGGAATCTATGAGAGGTGAGTGAAAACACAGCGATATAGGGGACGTGATCAGATGTGCATGAAAACGCAGCGATATTAGGGAAGGTATGAGAGGTGTACAAAAACACAGTGATATAGGAGAAGATATGAGAGGTGTGTGAAAACACAGCGATATAGGGGAAGGTATGAAAGGTGCACGAAAACACAGAGATATACACGGGAAGGAATGGGAGGTGCTCGAATACACAGCGATATAGGGGACGCTATGAGATGTGCATAAAAACACGGCGATATAGGGGAAGTTATGAGAGGTGCGCAAAAATACAGCAATATAGGAGTAGTTATGAGAGGTGTGTGAAAACACAGCGATATAGTGGGAGGTATGAGAGGTACACGAAAACACAGCGATATAGGGGAAGGTGCTCGAAATCAGGGCGATATAGTGGAAGTTATGAGAGGTGCGTGAAAACCCAGCGATATAGGAGAAGGTATGAGAGGTGCACGAAGGCACAGCGATATAGGGGATGCTATGGGAGTTGCATGAGCACACAGAGATATAGGGACATTATGAGATGTGCATGAAAACACGGCAATATAGGGGAAGGTATTGGAGCTGCGCAAAAATACAGCGATATAGGAGAAGTTATGAGAGGTGCGTGAAAACACAGCGATATAAGGGAAGGTAGGAGAGGTACACGAAAACACAGCGATATAGGGGAAGGCATGGGAGGTGCTCGAAAGCAGGGCGATATAGTGGAAGTTATGAGAGGTGCGTGAAAACCCAGCGATATAGGGGACGTTATGAGACGTGCATGAAAACACAGCGATATAGGAGAAGGTATGAGAGGTGCACGAAGGCACAGCGATATAGGGGATGCTATGGGAGTTGCATGAATACACAGCAATATAGGGGACGTGATGAGATGTGCATGAAAATGCAGCGATATTAGGGAAGGTATGAGAGGAGCACGAAAACACAACGATATAGGGGAGGGTATGAGAGGTGCGCGAAAACACAGTGATATTGGGGAGACAGGAGAGGTGCGCGAAAACCCAGCGATATAGGGGAAGCTATGAGAGGAGAGCAAAAAGACGGCGATACAGGGGTAGCTATGAGAGGTGAGCAAAAACACAGTGCTATAGGGGAAGACATGAGAGGTGCGCGAAAACAAGGCAATATAGTGGAAGCTATGAGAGGTGAGCTAAAACCCAGCTATACAGGGGAAGCTATGAGAGGTGAGCAATATCACAGCGATAAAGGTGAATCTATGGGATGTGTGCGAAAGACATCGATATAGGGGAGGGTATGAGAGGTATGCGAAAACACAGCGATATAGGGGACGGTATGAGATGTGCATGAATACACGGCGATAGTCGAGAATCCATGAGAGGTGTGCGAAAACACAGTGATATAGGGGAAGTTATGAGAGGTGCGTGAAAACCCAGCAATATAGAGGACGTTATGAGATGTGCATGAATCACGGCGATATAGGGGAAGGTATGAGAAGTGCACGAAGGCACGGCGATATAGGGGATGCTATGGAGGTGCACAAAAACACAGTGATATAGGGGACGATATGAGATGTGTATGGAAACACGGCGATATATGGGAAGCTATGAGAGGTGCCTGAAAACACAGCGATATATGGGAAAGAATGAGAGGTGCGCGAAAACTTGGCATGACAGGCGAATGCATGAGAGGCGCGAGAAAACACAGCGATGTAGGGGAAGACATGAGATGCGCGCAAAAACACGGCGATGCAGGGGAAGGTATGAGAGGTGCGCGAAAGCACAGCGATATAGGGGACGCAATGGGACGTGCGCAAAAACACAGTGATATAGGGGAAGATATGAGAGATGTGCGAGAACACGGCGAGATAGGGGAAATTATGAGAGGTGCGCGAAAACACGGCGATACGGGAGAATGTATCAGATGTGTGAGAAAACACAGCGATATAGGGGAAGTAATGAGAGGAGCGAAAACATAGCGATCTAGGTGAAGACATGAGAGGTGCACGAAACATGGCGATATAGGGGAAGCTATGAGAGGTGAGCAAAAACACGGCGATACAGGGGAAGCTATGACATGTGAACAATAACACAGCGATAAAGGTGAATCTATGGGATGTGCGCGAAAAGTCAGCGATATAGGGGAAGGTATGAGAGGTGCGCAATGCACAGCGATATAGGGGATGCTATGGGAGGTGCGTGAATACACAGCGATATAGGGGACGTGATGAGATGTGCATGAAAACGCATCGATATTAGGGAAGGTATGAGAGGTGCACAAAAACACAGCGATATAGGAGAAGTTATGAGAGGTGTGTGAAAACACAGTGATATAGGGGAAGGTATGAAAGGTGCACGAAAACACAGCGATATAGGGAAGGAATGGGAGATGCACGAAAGCAGGGCGATATAGGGGAAGGTATGAGAGGTGCGCGAAGGCACAGCGATATAGGAGATACTATGGCAGGTGCGTGAATGCACAGCGATATACGGATACTATTGGAGGTGCGTGAATGCACAGCGATATGGGGAATGTGATGAGATGTGCATGAAAATGCAACGATATTAGTGAAGGTATGAGAGGTGCACAAAAAACACAGCGATATAGGGGAAGGTATGAGAGGTGCGCGAAAGCACAGCGATATACGGGACGGTATGAGATGTGCATGAATACACGGCGATAGATGGGAATCCATGAGAGGTGTGCGAAAACACAGCGATATAGGGGAAGTTATGAGAGGTGCGTGAAAACACAGTGATATAGGTGATGGTATGAGAGGTGTGTGAAGGCAGAGCGATATAGAGAATGTTATGGGAGGTGCACGAATACACAGAGAAATAGGGGACATTATGAGATGTGCATGAAAACACAGTGATATAGGGGAAGGTATGAGAGGTGCACGAAAATGCAGCGATACAAGGGAAGGTATAGGAGGTGCGCGAAAACAGGGCAATATACGGGACGGTATGAGAGGTGCACGAAAACGTAGCAATATAAGGAAGGTATAGGAGATGCACGAAAACAGGGCGATATTGGGGAAGGTATGAGAGATGCACAAAAACACAGTGATATAGGGGAAGGTATGGGAGGTGCGCGAAAACGGCGATATTGGGGAAGGTATGAGAGGTGCGCGAAGGCACAGCGATATAGGGGATGCTATGGGAGGTGCGCGAAAACACAGTAATATAGGGACAGTATGAGATGTGCATAAAAACACGGCGATATAGGGGGAGGTATGAGAGGTGCGCGAAAACACAGCGATGTAGTGGAATACATGAGAGGTGCACGAAAACAGGGCAATATAGTGGAAGCTATGGGATGTGCACGAAAACAGGGCGAATAGGGGAAGGTATGAGAGGTGCGCGAAAACACAGCGATATAGGGGACGCAATGGGACGTACGCGAAAACACAGTGATATAGGAGAAGGTATGAGAGGTGTGCGAAACACGGCGATACGGGAGAATGTATGAGATGTGCTAGAAAACACAGCGATATAGGGGAAGTATTAGGAGGAGCGAAAACATAGCGATCTAGGTGATGACATGAGAGGTGCGCGAAAACACAGCGATATAGGAGAAGCTATGAGAGGTGAGCAAAAACACGGCGATAAAGCTGAATCTATGGGATGTGCGTGAAAAGACAGCGATATAGGGGAAGCTATGAGAGGTGATTGAAAACACAATGATATAGGGAACGTGATGAGATGTGCATGAAAACGCAGCGATATTAGGGAAGGTATGAGAGGTGTACAAAAACACAGTGATATAGGAGAAGATATGAGAGGTGTGTGAAAACACAGCGATATAGGGGAAGGTATGAAAGGTGCACGAAAACACAGAGATATACACGGGAAGGAATGGGAGGTGCTCGAATACACAGCGATATAGGGGACGCTATGAGATGTGCATAAAAACACGGCGATATAGGGGAAGTTATGAGAGGTGCGCAAAAATACAGCAATATAGGAGTAGTTATGAGAGGTGTGTGAAAACACAGCGATATAGTGGGAGGTATGAGAGGTACACGAAAACACAGCGATATAGGGGAAGGTGCTCGAAATCAGGGCGATATAGTGGAAGTTATGAGAGGTGCGTGAAAACCCAGCGATATAGGAGAAGGTATGAGAGGTGCACGAAGGCACAGCGATATAGGGGATGCTATGGGAGTTGCATGAGCACACAGAGATATAGGGGACATTATGAGATGTGCATGAAAACACGGCAATATAGGGGAAGGTATTGGAGCTGCGCAAAAATACAGCGATATAGGAGAAGTTATGAGAGGTGCGTGAAAACACAGCGATATAAGGGAAGGTAGGAGAGGTACACGAAAACACAGCGATATAGGGGAAGGCATGGGAGGTGCTCGAAAGCAGGGCGATATAGTGGAAGTTATGAGAGGTGCGTGAAAACCCAGCGATATAGGGGACGTTATGAGACGTGCATGAAAACACAGCGATATAGGAGAAGGTATGAGAGGTGCACGAAGGCACAGCGATATAGGGGATGCTATGGGAGTTGCATGAATACACAGCAATATAGGGGACGTGATGAGATGTGCATGAAAATGCAGCGATATTAGGGAAGGTATGAGAGGAGCACGAAACACAACGATATAGGGGAGGTATGAGAGGTGCGCGAAAACACAGTGATATTGGGAAGACAGGAGAGGTGCGCGAAAACCCAGCGATATAGGGGAAGCTATGAGAGGAGAGCAAAAGACGGCGATACAGGGGTAGCTATGAGAGGTGAGCAAAAACACAGCGATAAAGGTGAATCTGTGGGATGTGCGCGAAAAGACAGCGATATGGGGAAGGTATGAGAGGTGTGCGAGAACACGGCGATTTAGGGGAAATTATGAGAGGTGTGCAAAAACACGGCGATACGGGAGAATGTATCTATTGTACGAGAAAACTCAGCGATATAGGGGAAGTATTGAGAGGAGCGAAAACATAGCGATCTAGGTGAAGACATGTGAGGTGAGCAAAAACACGGCAATACAGGGGAAGCTATGAGAGGTGAGCAATAACACAGCGATAGAGGAGAATCTATGGGATGTGCGCGAAAAGACAGCGATATAGGGGAAGATATGAGAGGTGCGCAAGTCACAGCGATATAGAGGATGCTATAGGAGGAGCGCGAATACACAGTAATATAGGGCACGTGATGAGATGTGCATGAAAACTCAGCGATATTAGGGAAGTTATGAGAGGTGCACAAAAACACAGTGATATAGGAGAAGGTATGAGAGGTGTGTGAAAACACAGCGATATAAGGGAAGGTATGAAAGGTGCACGAAAACACAGCGATATAGGAGCAGCTATGAGAAGTGTGTGAAAACACAGCGATATAGGGAAGGTTATGACAATGCACGAAAACACAGCGATATAGGGGAAGGAATGGGAGGTGCGCGATAACAGGGCGATATTTGGGAAGGTATGAGAGGTGGGCGAAGGAACAGCGATATAAGGGATGCTATGGGAGGTGCGCGAATGCACAGCAATATAGAGGACGTTATGAGATGTGCATAACAACACGGCGATAGACGGAAAGTTATGAGAGGTGCGCAAAAATACAGCAATATAGGAGAATTATGAGAGGTGCGTGAAAACGCAGCGATACCAATGAATCTATGGGATGTGCGCGAAAAGACAGCGATATAGGGGAAGGTAAGAGAGGTGCGCGAAAAGACAGCGATATAGGGAAGGTAAGAGAGGTGCACGAAAACACAGCAATATAGGGGACGTGATGAGATGTGCATGAAAACGCAGTGATATTAGGGAAGGTCTGAGAGGTGCACAAAAGCACAGCGATATAGGAGAAGTTATGAGAGGTGTGCGAAAACACAGCGATATAGGGGAAGGTATGGAAGGTGCGCAAAACAGGGCGATATAGGGGAAGGTATGAGAGGTGCGCTAAGGGCACAGACAATATAAGGAATGCTATGGGAGGTGCACGAATACACAGCGATATAGGGGATGTTCTGAGACGTGCATGAAAACACGGCAATAGAGAGCAAGGTATAAGAGCTGTGCAAAAATACAGTGATATAGGAGAAGTTATGAGAGGTGCTTGAAAACACAGCGATATAAGGGAAGGTATGAGAGGTGCACGAAAACACAGCGATATTGGGGAAGGTATGGGAGGTGCGCGAAAACAGGGCAATATAGTGGAAGTTATGAGAGGTGCGCGAAGGCACAGCGATATATGGGATGCTATGAGAGGTGAGCGAAAACAACGTAATAAAGAGGAAGACATGAGTGGTATGCAAAAACAGGGCAATATAGTGGAACCTATGGGATGTGCGCGAAACCACGGCGATACAGGGGAATGCATCAGAGGTGCGAGAAAACACAGCGATATAGGGGACGCTATGGGACATGCGCAAAAAAACAGTGATATGGGGAAGGTATGAGAGCTGTGCGACAACATGGCAATATAGGGGAAATTGTAAGAGGTGCACGAAAACATGGCAATACAGGAGAATGTATCAGATGTGCGAGAAAACACAGCGATATAGGGGAAGTATTGAGAGGATCGAAAACATAGCGATCTAGGTGAAGACATGAGAGGTGCGCGAAACATGTGATATGGGGGAAGCTATGAGAGGTGAGCAAAAAACACGGCGATACAGGGGAAGCTATGAGAGGTGAGCAATAATACAGCGATAAAGCTGAATCTATGGGATGTGCGCGAAAAGACAGTGATATAGGGGAAGATATGAGAGGTACGCAAGGCACAGTGATATAGGGGATGCTATGGGAGGTGCGTGAATATACAGCGATATAGGGGACGTGATCAGATGTGCATGAAAACTCAGCGATATTAGGGTAGATATGAGAGGTGCACAAGAACACAGCGATGTAGGAGAAGTTATGAGAGGTGTGTGAAAACACAGCGATATAGGGGAAGGTATGAGAGGTGTGTGAAAACACAGCGATATAGGGGAGGTATGAGAGGTGCATGAAAACACAGCGATATAGGGGAAGATATAGAAGTTGCGCGAAAACGGGGCGATATAGGGAAGGTATGAGAGGTGGCGAAGGCACAGCATTATAAGGATACTATGGGATGTGCGTGAATACACAGCGATATAGGGGATGTTATGAGATGTGCATAAAAACATGGCAATATAGGGAAGTTATGAGAGGTGCGCAAAAATACAGCAATACAGGGTAAGTTATGAGAGGTGCGTGAAAACACAGCAATATAAGGGAGGTATGAGAGGTACACGAAAACACAGCGATATAGGCGAAGGTATGGGAGGTGCTCGAAAACAGAGCGATATAGGGAAAGGTATGAGACGTGTGCGAAACACAGCAATATAGGGGATGGTATGGGAGATGCACAAAAACACAGTGATATAGGGGAAGACATGAGAGGTGCGTGAAAACAGAGCGATATAGGGACGCTATTGGACGTGCGCGAAAACACAGTGATATGGGGAAGATATGAGAGGTGTGCGAGAACACAGCGATATAGGTGAAAATATGAGAGGTGCGCGAAAACACGTTTGATACAGGGAACTGTATCAGAAGTGCGAGAACACAGAGAGATATAGGGAAGTAATGAGAGGAGCGGAAACACAGAGATATAGGTGAAGAAATGAGAGGTGCGCGAAAACACGGCGATATAGGGGAAGGTATGAGATGTGCGCAAAAACACAGCGATGTAGGCGAAGCCATGGGAGGTGCACGGGAAACAGGGCGATATAGGGGAAGGTATGAGAGGTGAGTGAAAACACAGTGATATAGGGGACGTGATGAGATGTGCATGAAAACGCAGCGATATTAGGGAAGGTATGAGAGGTGTACAAAAACACAGTGATATAGGAGAAGATATGAGAGGTGTGCGAAAACACAGCGATATAGGGGAAGGTATGAAAGGTGCACGAAAACACAGAGATATACACGGGAAGGAATGGGAGGTGCTGGATACACAGCGATATAGGGGATGTTATGAGATGTGGATAAAAACACGGCGATATAGGGGAAGTTATGAGAGGTGGGCAAAAATACAGCAATATAGGAGAAGTTATGAGAGGTGTGTGAAAACACAGCGATATAGGGGGAGGTATGAGAGGTACACGAAAACACAGCGATATAGGGGAAGGCATGGGAGGTGCTCGCAAGCAGGGCGATATAGTGGAAGTTATGAGAGGTGCGTGAAAAACCCAGCGATATAGGGGACGTTATGAGACGTGCATGAAAACACAGCGATATAGGAGAAGGTATGAGAGGTGCACGAAGGCACAGCGATATAGGGGATGTTATGGGAGTTGCATGAGTACACAGAGATATAGGGGACATTATGAGATGTGCATGAAAACACGGCGATATTGGGGATGCCATGAGAGGTGTGCAAAATACAGCGATATAGGCGACGCTATGGAGTGTGCGAAGACAGGGAGACATAGGGGAAGGTATGAGAGGTGCACGAAGTCACAGCGATTTAGGGGATGCTATGGCAGGTGCGCGAATGCACAGAGATATAGGGGACATTATGAGATGTGCATGAAAACACGGCAATATAGGGGAAGGTATTGGAGCTGCGCAAAAATACAGCGATATAGGAGAAGTTATGAGAGGTGCGTGAAAACACAGCGATATAAGGAAGGTAGGAGAGGTGCACGAAAACACAGCGATATAGGGGAAGAATGGGAGATGCATGAAAACAGGACGATATAGGGGAAGGTATGAGAGGTGCGCGAAGGCACAGCGATATAGGGATACTATGGGAGGTGCGTGAATGCACAGCGATGTAGGGGACGTGATGAGATGTGCATGAAAATGCAACGATATTAGTGAAGGTATGAGAGGTGCACAAAACACAGCGATATAGGGGAAGGTATGAGAGGTGTGCGAAACATGGCGATACGGGAGAATGTATCAATTGTGCGAGAAAACACAGCGATATAGGGGAAGTATTGAGAGGAGCGAAAACATAGCGATCTAGGTGAAGACATGAGAGGTGAGCAAAAACACGGCGATACAGGGGAAGCTATGAGAGGAGATCAATAACACAGCGATAAAGCTGAATCTATGGGATGTGCGCGAAAAGACAGCAATATAGGGGAAGCTATGAGAGGTGCGCAAGTCACAGCGATATAGGGGACGCTATGAGAGGGTGCTGAAAACACAGCGATATAGGGGGAGATATGAGAGGTACACGAAATCACAGCGATAAGGGGAAGGTATGGGAGGTGCTCGAAAACAAGGCGATATAGAGGAAGGTATGAGAGGTTTGCGAAGGCACAGCAATATAGGGTTTGCTATGGGAGGTGTGCGAAAACACAGTTATATAGGTGAAGACATGAGAGGTGCGCGAAAACAGGGCAATATTGTGGAAGCTAAGCGATGTGCGTGATAACAGGGCGATATTGGGGAAGTTATGAGGGAGCGCGAAAACACAGTGATATAGGGGAAGCTATGGGACATGCGCAAAAAACAGTGATATAGGGGGAGGTATGAGGAGGTGTGCGTGAACACGGCGATATAGGGGAAATTGTAAGAGGTGCGCAAAAACATTGCAATACAGGAGAATGTAATTGCAATACAGGAGAATGTATCAGAGGTGCGAGAAAACACAGCGATATAGGGGAAGTAATGATAGGAGCGAAAACATAGCGATATAGGTAAAGGCATGCGAGGTGCGTGAAAACACAACGATATAGGGTAAGCTATGAGAGGTGAGCAATAACACTGCGATCAAGGTGAAGCTATTGGATTTGCATGAAAACAGCGATGTAGGCGAAGCTATGGGAGGTGCGCGAAAACACAGCGATATAGGGGATGCTATGGGAGGTGCGCGAAAACACAGTAATATAGGGGACAGTATGAGATGTGCATAAAAACAGGGCGATATAGGGGGAGGTATGAGAGGTGCGCTAAGGCACAGCAATATAAGGAATGCTATGGGAGGTGCACGAATACACAGCGATATAGGGATGTTCTGAGACGTGCATGAAAACACGGCAATAGAGAGCAAGGTATAAGAGCTGTGCAAAAATACAGTGATATAGGAGAAGTTATGAGAGGTGCTGAAAACACAGCGATATAAGGGAAGGTATGAGAGGTGCACGAAAACACAGCGATATTGGGGGAAGGTATGGAGGTGCGCGAAAACAGGGCTGCGCGAAAACAGGGCAATATAGTGGAAGTTATGAGAGGTGCGCGAAGGCACAGCGATATATGGGATGCTATGAGAGGTGAGCGAAAACAACGTAATAGAGAGGAAGACATGAGTGGTATGCAAAAACAGGGCAATATAGTGGAACCTATGGGATGTGCGCGAAACCACGGCGATACAGGGGAATGCATCAGAGGTGCGAGAAAACACAGCGATATAGGGGACGCTATGGGACATGCGCAAAAAAACAGTGATATGGGGAAGGTATGAGAGCTGTGCGAGAACATGGCAATATAGGGGAAATTGTAAGAGGTGCACGAAAACATGGCAATACAGGAGAATGTATCAGATGTGCGAGAAAACACAGCGATATAGGGGAAGTATTGAGAGGATCGAAAACATAGCGATCTAGGTGAAGACATGAGAGGTGCGCGAAAACATGTGATATGGGGGAAGCTATGAGAGGTGAGCAAAAACACGGCGATACAGGGGAAGCTATGAGAGGTGAGCAATAATACAGCGATAAAGCTGAATCTATGGGATGTGCGCGAAAAGACAGTGATATAGGGGAAGATATGAGAGGTACGCAAGGCACAGTGATATAGGGGATGCTATGGGAGGTGCGTGAATATACAGCGATATAGGGGACGTGATCAGATGTGCATGAAAACTCAGCGATATTAGGGTAGATATGAGAGGTGCACAAAAACACAGCGATGTAGGAGAAGTTATGAGAGGTGTGTGAAAACACAGCGATATAGGGGAAGGTATGAGAGGTGTGTGAAAACACAGCGATATAGGGGAGGTATGAGAGGTGCATGAAAACACAGCGATATAGGGGAAGATATAGAAGTTGCGCGAAAACGGGGCGATATAGGGGAAGGTATGAGAGGTGCGCGAAGGCACAGCATTATAAGGGATACTATGGGATGTGCGTGAATACACAGCGATATAGCGGATGTTATGAGATGTGCATAAAAACATGGCAATATAGGGGAAGTTATGAGAGGTGCGCAAAAATACAGCAATACAGGGTAAGTTATGAGAGGTGCGTGAAAACACAGCAATATAAGGGGAGGTATGAGAGGTACACGAAAACACAGCGATATAGGCGAAGGTATGGGAGGTGCTCGAAAACAGAGCGATATAGGGAAAGGTATGAGACGTGTGCGAAACACAGCAATATAGGGGATGGTATGGGAGATGCACAAAAACACAGTGATATAGGGGAAGACATGAGAGGTGCGTGAAAACAGAGCGATATAGGGGACGCTATTGGACGTGCGCGAAAACACAGTGATATGGGGAAGATATGAGAGGTGTGCGAGAACACAGCGATATAGGTGAAATTATGAGAGGTGCGCGAAAACACGTTGATACAGGGAACTGTATCAGAAGTGCGAGAACACAGAGAGATATAGGGGAAGTAATGAGAGGAGCGGAAACACAGAGATATAGGTGAAGAAATGAGAGGTGCGCGAAAACACGGCGATATAGGGGAAGGTATGAGATGTGCGCAAAAACACAGCGATGTAGGCGAAGCCATGGGAGGTGCACGGGAAACAGGGCGATATAGGGGAAGGTATGAGAGGTGAGTGAAAACACAGTGATATAGGGGACGTGATGAGATGTGCATGAAAACGCAGCGATATTAGGGAAGGTATGAGAGGTGTACAAAAACACAGTGATATAGGAGAAGATATGAGAGGTGTGCGAAAACACAGCGATATAGGGGAAGGTATGAAAGGTGCACGAAAACACAGAGATATACACGGGAAGGAATGGGAGGTGCTGGAATACACAGCGATATAGGGGATGTTATGAGATGTGGATAAAAACACGGCGATATAGGGGAAGTTATGAGAGGTGGGCAAAAATACAGCAATATAGGAGAAGTTATGAGAGGTGTGTGAAAACACAGCGATATAGGGGGAGGTATGAGAGGTACACGAAAACACAGCGATATAGGGGAAGGCATGGGAGGTGCTCGAAAGCAGGGCGATATAGTGGAAGTTATGAGAGGTGCGTGAAAACCCAGCGATATAGGGGACGTTATGAGACGTGCATGAAAACACAGCGATATAGGAGAAGGTATGAGAGGTGCACGAAGGCACAGCGATATAGGGGATGTTATGGGAGTTGCATGAGTACACAGAGATATAGGGGACATTATGAGATGTGCATGAAAACACGGCGATATTGGGGATGCCATGAGAGGTGTGCAAAAATACAGCGATATAGGCGACGCTATGGGAGTGTGCGAAGACAGGGAGACATAGGGGAAGGTATGAGAGGTGCACGAAGTCACAGCGATATAGGGGATGCTATGGCAGGTGCGCGAATGCACAGAGATATAGGGGACATTATGAGATGTGCATGAAAACACGGCAATATAGGGGAAGGTATTGGAGCTGCGCAAAAATACAGCGATATAGGAGAAGTTATGAGAGGTGCGTGAAAACACAGCGATATAAGGGAAGGTAGGAGAGGTGCACGAAAACACAGCGATATAGGGGAAGGAATGGGAGATGCATGAAAACAGGACGATATAGGGGAAGGTATGAGAGGTGCGCGAAGGCACAGCGATATAGGGGATACTATGGGAGGTGCGTGAATGCACAGCGATGTAGGGGACGTGATGAGATGTGCATGAAAATGCAACGATATTAGTGAAGGTATGAGAGGTGCACAAAAACACAGCGATATAGGGGAAGGTATGAGAGGTGTGCGAAAACATGGCGATACGGGAGAATGTATCAATTGTGCGAGAAAACACAGCGATATAGGGGAAGTATTGAGAGGAGCGAAAACATAGCGATCTAGGTGAAGACATGAGAGGTGAGCAAAAACACGGCGATACAGGGGAAGCTATGAGAGGAGATCAATAACACAGCGATAAAGCTGAATCTATGGGATGTGCGCGAAAAGACAGCAATATAGGGGAAGCTATGAGAGGTGCGCAAGTCACAGCGATATAGGGGACGCTATGAGAGGTGCGTGAAAACACAGCGATATAGGGGGAGATATGAGAGGTACACGAAATCACAGCGATAAGGGGAAGGTATGGGAGGTGCTCGAAAACAAGGCGATATAGAGGAAGGTATGAGAGGTTTGCGAAGGCACAGCAATATAGGGTTTGCTATGGGAGGTGTGCGAAAACACAGTTATATAGGTGAAGACATGAGAGGTGCGCGAAAACAGGGCAATATTGTGGAAGCTAAGCGATGTGCGTGATAACAGGGTGATATTGGGGAAGTTATGAGAGGAGCGCGAAAACACAGTGATATAGGGGAAGCTATGGGACATGCGCAAAAAAACAGTGATATAGGGGAAGGTATGAGAGGTGTGCGTGAACACGGCGATATAGGGGAAATTGTAAGAGGTGCGCAAAAACATTGCAATACAGGAGAATGTAATTGCAATACAGGAGAATGTATCAGAGGTGCGAGAAAACACAGCGATATAGGGGAAGTAATGATAGGAGCGAAAACATAGCGATATAGGTAAAGGCATGCGAGGTGCGTGAAAACACAACGATATAGGGTAAGCTATGAGAGGTGAGCAATAACACAGCGATCAAGGTGAAGCTATTGGATTTGCATGAAAACAGCGATGTAGGCGAAGCTATGGGAGGTGCGCGAAAACACAGCGATATAGGGGATGCTATGGGAGGTGCGCGAAAACACAGTAATATAGGGGACAGTATGAGATGTGCATAAAAACACGGCGATATAGGGGGAGGTATGAGAGTTGCGCGAAAACACAGCGATGTAGTGGAATACATGAGAGGTGCACGAAAACAGGGCAATATAGTGGAAGCTATGGGATGTGCACGAAAACAGGGCGATGTAGGGGAAGGTATGAGAGGTGTGCGAAAACACAGCGATATAGGGGACGCAATGGGACGTACGCGAAAACACAGTGATATAGGGGAAGGTATGAGAGGTGTGCGACAATACGGCGATATAGGGGAAATTATGAGAGGTGTGCGAAAACACGGCGATACGGGAGAATGTATCAGATGTGCTAGAAAACACAGCGATATAGGGGAAGTATTAGGAGGAGCGAAAACATAGCGATCTAGGTGATGACATGAGAGGTGCGCGAAAACACGGCGATATAGGGGATGTATTAGGAGGAGCGAAAACATAGCGATCTAGGTGATGACATGAGAGGTGCGCGAAAACACGGCGATATAGGAGAAGCTATGAGAGGTGAGCAAAAACACGGCGATAAAGCTGAATCTATGGGATGTGCGTGAAAAGACAGCGATATAGGGGAAGCTATGAGAGGTGAGTGAAAACACAGTGATATAGGGGACGTGATGAGATGTGCATGAAAACGCAGCGATATTAGGGAAGGTATGAGAGGTGTACAAAAACACAGTGATATAGGAGAAGATATGAGAGGTGTGCGAAAACACAGCGATATAGGGGAAGGTATGAAAGGTGCACGAAAACACAGAGATATACTCGGGAAGGAATGGGAGGTGCTGGAATACACAGCGATATAGGGGATGTTATGAGATGTGCACGAAAACACGGCGATATTGGGGATGCCATGAGAGGTGTGCAAAAATACAGCGATATAGGCGACGCTATGGGAGTGTGCGAAGACAGGGAGACATAGGGGAAGGTATGAGAGGTGCACGAAGTCACAGCGATATAGGGGATGCTATGGCAGGTGCGCGAATGCACAGAGATATAGGGGACATTATGAGATGTGCATGAAAACACGGCAATATAGGGGAAGGTATTGGAGCTGCGCAAAAATACAGCGATATAGGAGAAGTTATGAGAGGTGTGCGAAAACACAGCGATATAGGGGACGCAATGGGACGTACGCGAAAACACAGTGATATAGGGGAAGGTATGAGAGGTGTGCGACAATACGGCGATATAGGGGAAATTATGAGAGGTGTGCGAAAACACGGCGATACGGGAGAATATATGAGATGTGCTAGAAAACACAGCGATATAGGGGAAGTATTAGGAGGAGCGAAAACATAGCGATCTAGGTGATGACATGAGAGGTGCGCGAAAACACGGCGATATAGGAGAAGCTATGAGAGGTGAGCAAAAACACGGCGATAAAGCTGAATCTATGGGATGTGCGTGAAAAGACAGCGATATAGGGGAAGCTATGAGAGGTGAGTGAAAACACAGTGATATAGGGGACGTGATGAGATGTGCATGAAAACGCAGCGATATTAGGGAAGGTATGAGAGGTGTACAAAAACACAGTGATATAGGAGAAGATATGAGAGGTATGCGAAAACACAGCGATATAGGGGAAGGTATGAAAGGTGCACGAAAACACAGAGATATACTCGGGAAGGAATGGGAGGTGCTGGAATACACAGCGATATAGGGGATGTTATGAGATGTGCACGAAAACACGGCGATATTGGGGATGCCATGAGAGGTGTGCAAAAATACAGCGATATAGGCGACGCTATGGGAGTGTGCGAAGACAGGGCGACATAGGGGAAGGTATGAGAGGTGCACGAAGTCACAGCGATATAGAGGATGCTATGGCAGGTGCGCAAATGCACAGAGATATAGGGGACATTATGAGATGTGCATGAAAACACGGCAATATAGGGGAAGGTATTGGAGCTGCGCAAAAATACAGCGATATAGGAGAAGTTATGAGAGGTGCGTGAAAACACAGTGATATAGGGGAAGCTATGGGACATGCGCAAAAAAACAGTGATATAGGGGAAGGTATGAGAGGTGTGCGTGAACACGGCGATATAGGGGAAATTGTAAGAGGTGCGCGAAAACATTGCAATACAGGAGAATGTATCAGAGGTGCGAGAAAACACAGCGATATAGGGGAAGTAATGATAGGAGCGAAAACTTAGCGATATAGGTGAAGGCATGCGAGGTGCGTGAAAACACAACGATATAGGGTAAGCTATGAGAGGTGAGCAATAACACAGCGATCAAGGTGAAGCTATTGGATGTGCGTGAAAACAGCGATGTAGGCGAAGCTATGGGAGGTGCGCGAAAACACAGCGATATAGGGGACGGTATGAGATGTGTATGAATACACGGCGATATTGGGGAAGCCATGAGAGAGTTGCCTGAAAACACAGCGATATAGGGGAAGGTATGAGAAGAGCACGAAAACACAACGATATCGGGGAAGGTATGGGAGGTGCATGAAAACAGGGCGATATAGGGGAATCTATGAGAGATGAGCAAAAACACGGTAATACAGGGGAAGGTATGAGAGATGCGCAAGGCACAGCGATATAGGGGATGCTATGGGAGGTGCGTGAATACACAGCGATATAGGGGACGTGATGAGATGTGCATGAAACTGCAGCGATATTAGGGAAGGTATGAGAGGCGCACAAAAACACAGCGATATAGTAGAAGTTATGAGAGGTGTGTGAAAACACAGTGATATAGGGGAAGGTATGAAAGGTGCACGAAAACACAGCGATATTGGGGAAGGAATGGGAGATGCACGAAAACAGGGCGATATAGGGGAAGGTTTGAGAGGTGCGCGAAGGCACAGCGATATAGGGGATACTATGGGAGGTGCGTGAATGCACAGCGATATAGGGGACGTGATGAGATGTGCATGAAAATGCAACGATATTAGTGAAGGTATGAGAGGTGCACAAAAACACAGCGATATAGGGGAAGGTATGAGAGGTGCGCGAAAGCACAGCGATAAACGGGACGGTATGAGATGTGCATGAATACACGGCGATAGACGGGAAACCATGAGAGGTGTGCGAAAAACACATAAATATAGGGGAAGCTATGAGAGGTGCGTGAAAACACAGTGATATAGGTGAAGGTATGAGAGGAGTGCGAAAACAGGGCGATATAGGGGAAGTTATGAGAGATGCGTGAAAATCCAGCAATATAGGGGACGTTATGAGATGTGCATGAAAACACGGCGATATAGGGGAAGTTATGAGAGGTGCGTGAAGGCAGAGCGATACAGGGAATGTTATGGGAGGTGCACGAATACACAGGGAAATAGGGGACGTTATGAGATGTGCATGAAAACACAGCGATATAGGGGAAGGTATGAGAAGTTCACGAAAATGCAGCGATATAGGAGAAGTTAAGAGAGGTGCGTGAAAACACAGCGATATAGGGGAAGGTATGAGAGGTGCGCGAAAACATAGCAATATAGGGGACAGTATGAGATGTGCATGAATACACGGCAATATCGGGGAAGCCATCAGAGGTGCGAGAAAACACAGCGATATAGGGGACGTTATAAAATGTGCATAAAAACACGGCGATATAGGGGAAGGTATGAGAGGTGCATGAAGGCAAAGCGATATAGGGGATGCTATGGGTGGTGCGTGAATGCACAGCAATATAGGGGACGTGATGAGATGTGCAAGAAAACGCAACGGTATTAGGGAAGGTATGAGAGGTGCACAAAAACACAGCTAGATAGGAGAAGTTATGAGAGGTGTGCGAAAACACAGCAATATAGGGGAAGGTATGGGAGGTGCACGAAAACACGGCGATATATGAGAAGTTAAGAGAGGTTCGTGAAAACACAGCGATATAGGGGAGCTTTGAGAGGTGCGCAAGGCACAGCGATATAGGGGATACTATGGGAGGTGCGTGAATACACAGCAATATAGGGGACGTGATGAGATGTGCATGAAAATGCAGCGATATTAGGGAAGGTATGAGAGGAGCACGAAAACACAGCGATATAGGGGAAGGTATGAGAGGTGCGCGAAAACACCGTGATATTGGGGAAGACAGGAGAGGAGCGCGAAAACCCAGCGATATAGGGGAAGGTATGACAGGTGCACGAAAACACAGAGATATACACGGGAAGGAATGGGAGGTGCTGGAATACACAACGATATAGGGCATGTTATGAGATGTGGATAAAAACACGGCGATATAGGGGAAGTTATGAGAGGTGGGCAAAAATACAGCAATATAGGAGAAGTTATGAGAGGTGTGTGAAAACACAGCGATATAGGGGACGTGATGAGATGTGCATGAAAATGCAGCGATATTAGGGAAGGTATGAGAGGAGCACGAAAACACAGCGATATAGGGGAAGGTATGAGAGGTGCGCGAAAACACAGTGATATTGGGGAAGACAGGAGAGGTGCGCGAAAACCCAGCGATATAGGGGAAGCTATGAGAGGTGAGCAAAAAGACGGCGATACAGGGGTAGCTATGAGAGGTGAGCAAAAACACAGCGATAAAGGTGAATCTATGGGATGTGCGCGAAAAGACAGCGATATGGGGAAGGTATGAGAGGTGTGCAAGGCACAGCGATATAGGGGATGCTATGGGAGGTGCATGAATACACAGCGATATAGGGGACGTGATGAGATGTGCAAGAAAACGCAGCGATATTCGGGAAGGTATGAGAGGTGCGCAAAAACACAGCGATGTAGGCGAAGCCATGGGAGGTGCGCGGGAAACAGGGCGATGTAGGGGAAGGTATGAGAGGTGCGCGAATACACAGCGATATGGGGACGTTATGAGATGTGCATAACAATACAGTGATATAGGGGAAGTTATGAGAGGTGCGCAACAACACGGAGATGTAGGGGAAGCTGGAGAGGTGAGCAATAACACAGTGATAAAGGTGAATCTATGGGATGTGCGCGAAAAGACAGTGATATAGGACAAGGTATGAAAGGTGCGCAAGGCACAGCGATATAGGGTAAGGTATGGAAGGTACTCGAAAACAGGGTGATATAGATGAAGTTATGAGAGGTATGCGAAGGCACAGCAATATAGGGGATGCTATGGAAGGTGCGCAAAAACACAGTGATATAGGGGAAGACATGAGAGGTGCGCGAAAACAGGGCGATATAGTGGAAGCTATGAGAGGTGTGCTAAAACCCGGCGATACAGGCGAAGCTATGAGAGGTGAGCAATATCACAGCGATAAAGGTGAATCTATGGGATGTGTGCGAAAAGACATCGATATAGGGGACGGTATGAGATGTGCATGAATACACGGCGATAGTCGAGAATCCATGAGAGGTGTGCGAAAACACAGCGATACAGGGGAAGTTATGAGAGGTGCACAAAAACAGGGAGATATAGGGGAAGTTATGAGAGGTGCGTGAAAACCCAGCAATATAGGGGACGTTATGAGATGTGCATGAAAACATGGCGATATAGGGGAAGGTATGAGAAGTGCACGAAGGCACAGCGATATAGGGGATGCTATGGGAGGTGCGCGAAAACACAGTGATATAGGGGACGGTATGAGATGTGCATGAAAACACGGCGATATATGGGAAGCTATGAGAGGTGCATAAAAACACGGCGATATATGGGAAAGAATGAGAGGTGCGCGAAAACTTGGCATGACAGGCGAATGCATGAGAGGCGCGAGAAAACACAGCGATGTAGGGGAAGACATGAGATGCGCGCAAAAACAGGGCGATGCAGGGGAAGGTATGAGAGGTGCGCGAAAGCACAGCGATATACGGGATGGTATGAGATGTGCATGAATGCACGGCGATAGACGGGAAACCATGAGAGGTGTGCGAAAACACAGCGATATAGGTGAAGGTATGAAAGGAGTGCGAAAACAGGGTGATATAGGGGAAGTTATGAGAGGTGCGTGAAAAACCAGCAATATAGGGGACGTTATGAGATGTGCATGAAAACACGGTGATATAGGGGAAGGTATGAGAGGTGTGTGAAGGCAGAGCGATATAGAGAATGTTATGGGAGGTGCACGAATACACAGCGAAATAGGGGACGTTATGAGATGTGCATGAAAACACAGCGATATACGGGAAGGTATGAGAGGTGCACGAAAACGCAGCGATATAAGGGAAGGAAAACGAGATGCGCGAAAACAGGGCGATATTGGGGAAGGTATGAGGGGTGCACAAAAACACAGCGATATAGGGGAAAGTATGAGAGGTGCGCGAAGGCACACCGATATAGGGGATGCTATGGGAGGTGCGGGAAAACACAGTAATATAGTGGACGGTATGAGATGTGCATAAAAACACGGCGATATACGGGGAGGTATGAGAGGTGCGTGAAAACACAGCGATGTAGTGGAATACATGAGAGGTGCACGAAAACAGGGCAATATAGTGGAAGCTATGGGATGTGCACGAAAACAGGGCGATGTAGGGGAAGGTATGAGAGGTGCGTGAAAACACAGCGATATAGGGGACGTGATGAGATGTGCATGAAAACGCAGCGATATTAGGGAAGGTATGAGAGGTGTACAAAAACACAGTGATATAGGAGAAGATATGAGAGGTGTGCGAAAACACAGCGATATAGGGGAAGGTATGAAAGGTGCACGAAAACACAGAGATATACACGGGAAGGAATGGGAGGTGCTGGAATACACAGCGATATAGGGGATGTTATGAGATGTGGATAAAAACACGGCGATATAGGGGAAGTTATGAGAGGTGGGCAAAAATACAGCAATATAGGAGAAGTTATGAGAGGTGTGTGAAAACACAGCGATATAGGGGGAGGTATGAGAGGTACACGAAAACACAGCGATATAGGGGAAGGCATGGGAGGTGCTCGAAAGCAGGGCGATATAGTGGAAGTTATGAGAGGTGCGTGAAAACCCAGCGATATAGGGGACGTTATGAGACGTGCATGAAAACACAGCGATATAGGAGAAGGTATGAGAGGTGCACGAAGGCACAGCGATATAGGGGATGCTATGGGAGTTGCATGAATACACAGCAATATAGTGGACGTGATGAGATGTGCATGAAAATGCAGCGATATTAGGGAAGGTATGAGAGGAGCACGAAAACACAGCGATATAGGGGAAGGTATGAGAGGTGCGCGAAAACACAGTGATATTGGGGAAGACAGGAGAGGTGCGCGAAAACCCAGCGATATAGGGGAAGCTATGAGAGGTGAGCAAAAAGACGGCGATACAGGGGTAGCTATGAGAGGTGAGCAAAAACACAGCGATAAAGGTGAATCTATGGGATGTGCGCGAAAAGACAGCGATATGGGGAAGGTATGAGAGGTGTGCAAGGCACAGCGATATAGGGGATGCTATGGGAGGTGCATGAATACACAGCGATATAGGGGACGTGATGAGATGTGCAAGAAAACGCAGTGATATTCGGGAAGGTATGAGAGGTGCGCAAAAACACAGCGATGTAGGCGAAGCCATGGGAGGTGCGCGGGAAACAGGGCGATGTAGGGGAAGGTATGAGAGGTGCGCGAATACACAGCGATATAGGGGACGTTATGAGATGTGCATAACAATACAGTGATATAGGGGAAGTTATGAGAGGTGCTCAACAACACGGAGATGTAGGGGAAGCTGGAGAGGTGAGCAATAACACAGTGATAAAGGTGAATCTATGGGATGTGCGCGAAAAGACAGTGATATAGGGCAAGGTATGAAAGGTGCGCAAGGCACAGCGATATAGGGTAAGGTATGGAAGGTACTCGAAAACAGGGTGATATAGATGAAGTTATGAGAGGTATGCGAAGGCACAGCAATATAGGGGATGCTATGGGAGGTGCGCGAAAACACAGAGATATAGGGGAAGACATGAGAGGTGCGCGAAAACAGGGCGATATAGTGGAAGCTATGAGAGGTGTGCTAAAACCCGGCGATACAGGCGAAGCTATGAGAGGTGAGCAATATCACAGCGATAAAGGTGAATCTATGGGATGTGTGCGAAAAGACATCGATATAGGGGACGGTATGAGATGTGCATGAATACACGGCGATAGTCGAGAATCCATGAGAGGTGTGCGAAAACACAGCGATATAGGGGAAGTTATGAGAGGTGCACAAAAACAGGGAGATATAGGGGAAGTTATGAGAGGTGCGTGAAAACCCAGCAATATAGGGGACGTTATGAGATGTGCATGAAAACATGGCGATATAGGGGAAGGTATGAGAAGTGCACGAAGGCACAGCGATATAGGGGATGCTATGGGAGGTGCGCGAAAACACAGTGATATAGGGGACGGTATGAGATGTGCATGAAAACACGGCGATATATGGGAAGCTATGAGAGGTGCATGAAAACACGGCGATATATGGGAAAGAATGAGAGGTGCGCGAAAACTTGGCATGACAGGCGAATGCATGAGAGGCGCGAGAAAACACAGCGATGTAGGGGAAGACATGAGATGCGCGCAAAAACAGGGCGATGCAGGGGAAGGTATGAGAGGTGCGCGAAAGCACAGCGATATAGGGGACGCAATGGGACGTGCGCGAAAACACAGTGATATGGGGAAGGTATGAGAGATGTGCGAGAAAACGGCGAGATAGGGGAAATTATGAGAGGTGCACGAAAACAGAGCGTTACGGGAGAATGTATCAGATGTGCGAGAAAACACAGCGATATAGGGGAAGTAATGAGAGGAGCGAAAACATAGCGATCTCGGTGAAGACATGAGAGGTGCACGAAAACATGGCGATATAGGGGAAGCTATGAGAGGTGAGCAAAAACACGGCGATACAGGGGAAGCTATGAGAAGTGAACAATAACACAGCGATAAAGGTGAATCTATTGGATGTGCGCGAAAAGACAGCGATATAGGGGAAGGTATGAGAGGTGCGCAAGGCACAGCGATATAGGGGATGCTATGGGAGGTGCGTGAATACACAGCGATATAGGGGACGTGATGAGATGTGCATGAAAACGCATCGATATTAGGGAAGGTATGAGAGGTGCACAAAAACACAGTGATATAGGAGAAGTTATGAGAGGTGTGTGAAAACACAGTGATATAGGGGAAGGTATGAAACGTGTACGAAAACACAGCGATATAGGGGAAGGAATGGGAGATGCACGAAAACAGGGCGATATAGGGGAAGGTATGAGAGGTGCGCGAAGGCACAGCGATATAGGGGATACTATGCAGGTGCGTGAATGCACAGCGATATAGGGGATACTATTGGAGGTGCGTGAATGCACAGTGATATGGGGAATGTGATGAGATGTGCATGAAAATGCAACGATATTAGTGAAGGTATGAGAGGTGCACAAAAACACAGCGATATAGGGGAAGGTATGAGAGGTGCGCGAAAGCACAGCGATATACGGGACGGTATGAGATGTGCATGAATGCACGGCGATAGACGGGAAACCATGAGAGGTGTGCGAAAACACAGCGATATAGGGGAAGTTATGAGAGGTGCTTGAAAACACAGTATTATATAGGTGAAGGTATGAAAGGAGTGCGAAAACAGGGTGATATAGTGGAAGTTATGAGAGGTGCGTGAAAACCCAGCAATATAGGGGACGTTATGAGATGTGCACGAAAACGCAGCGATATAAGGGAAGGTATAGGAGATGCGCGAAAACAGGGCGATATTGGGGAAGGTATGAGGGGTGCACAAAAACACAGCGATATAGGGGAAAGTATGAGAGGTGTGCGAAGGCACACCGATATAGGGGATGCTATGGGAGGTGCGGGAAAACACAGTAATATAGTGGACGGTATGAGATGTGCATAAAAACACGGCGATATACGGGGAGGTATGAGAGGTGCGTGAAAACACAGCGATGTAGTGGAATACATGAGAGGTGCACGAAAACAGGGCAATATAGTGGAAGCTATGGGATGTGCACGAAAACAGGGCGATGTAGGGGAAGGTATGAGAGGTGCGTTAAAACACAGCGATATAGGGGACGTGATGAGATGTGCATGAAAACGCAGCGATATTAGGGAAGGTATGAGAGGTGTACAAAAACACAGTGATATAGGAGAAGATATGAGAGGTGTGCGAAAACACAGCGATATAGGGGAAGGTATGAAAGGTGCACGAAAACACAGAGATATACACGGGAAGGAATGGGAGGTGCTTGAATACACAGCGATATAGGGGACGTTATGAGATGTGCATAAAAACACGGCGATATAGGGGAAGTTATGAGAGGTGGGCAAAAATACAGCAATATAGGAGAAGTTATGAGAGGTGTGTGAAAACACAGCGATATAGTGGGAGGTATGAGAGGTACACGAAAACACAGCGATATAGGGGAAGGTATGGGAGGTGTTCGAAAGCAGGGCGATATAGGGGAAGTTATGAGAGGTGTGTGAAAACACAGCGATATAGGGGGAGGTATGAGAGGTACACGAAAACACAGCGATATAGGGGAAGGTATGGGAGGTACTCGAAAGCAGGGCGATACAGTGGAAGTTATGAAAGGTGCGTGAAAAACCAGCGATATAGGGGACGTTATGAGACGTGCATGAAAACACAGCGATATTGGGGAAGCTATGAGAGGTGCGCGAAGTCACAGCAATATAGGGGATGCTATGGCAGGTGCGCGAATACACAGAGATATAGGGGACATTATGAGATGTGCATGAAAACACGGCAATATAGGGGAAGGTATTGGAGCTGCGCAAAAATACAGCGATATCGGAGAAGTTATGAGAGGTGCGTGAAAACACAGCGATATAAGGGAAGGTAGGAGAGGTGCACGAAAACATAGCTATATTGGGGAAGGTATGGGAGGTGAGCGAAAACAGGGTGATATAGGGGAAGTTATGAGAGGTGCGTGAAAACACAGCGATATAAGGGAAGGTAGGAGAGGTGCACGAAAACATAGCGATATTGGGGAAGGTATGGGAGGTGAGCGAAAACAGGGCGATATAGGGGAAGTTATGAGAGGTGCGTGAAGGCACAGCAATACAGGGGGTGCTATGAGAGGTGCGCGAAAACACCGTGATATAGGGGAAGACATGAGAGGTGCGCAAAAACAGAGCAATATAGTGGAAACTATGGGATGTGCGCGAAACCACGGCGATACAGGGGAATGTATCAGAGGTGCGAGAAAACACAGCCATATAGGGGACGCCATGGGACATGTGCAAAAAAACAGTGATATAGAGGAATGTATGAGAGGTGTGTGAGAAAACGGCGATATAGGGGAAATTGTAAGAGGTGCGCGAAAACATGGCAATACAGGAGAATGTATCAGAGGTGCGAGAAAACACAGCAATATAGGGCAAGTAATGATAGGAGCGAAAACATTGCGATATAAGTTAAGACATGCGAGGTGCGCGAAAACACGGCGATATAGGGTAGGCTATGAGAGGTGAGCAATAACACAGCGATCAAGTTGAAGATATGGGATGTGCGCGAAAACAGCGATGTAGGCGAAGCTATGGGAGGTGCGCGAAAACACAACGATTTAGGGGACGGTATGAGATGTGCATGAATACACGGCGATATCGGGGAAGCCATGAGAGGTGCCTGAAAACACAGCGATATAGGGGAAGGTATGAGAGGTGTTGCAAATCACAGCGATATAGGAGAAGTTAAGAGAGGTGTGTGAAAACACAGCGATATAAGGGAAGGTAGGAGAGGTGCACGAAAACATAGCTATATTGGGGAAGGTATGGGAGGTGAGCGAAAACAGGGTGATATAGGGGAAGTTATGAGAGGTGCGTGAAAACACAGCGATATAAGGGAAGGTAGGAGAGGTGCACGAAAACATAGCGATATTGGGGAAGGCATGAGAGGTGCATGGAAACACAGCGGTATAGGGGAAGGTATGAGAGGTGCGCGAAAACACAGCGATATAGGGGAAGGCATGAGAGGTGCACGAAAACAGCGATATAGGTGAAGGAATGGGAGGTGCGCGAAAACAGGGCGATATATGTGAAGGAATGGGACGTGCGCGAAAACACGGCGATATAGGTGAAGGAATGGGAGGTGCGCGAAAACAGGGCGATATAGATGAAGTTATGAGAGGTATGCGAAGGCACGGCAATATAGGGGATGCTACGGAATGTGTGCGAAAACACAGTGATATGGGGAAGACAGGAGAGGTGCGCGAAAACACGGCGATATATGGGAATCTATGAGAGGTGAGCAAAAACACGGCGATACAGGGGAAGCTATGAGAGGTGAGCAATAACACAGCGATAAAGGTGAATCTATGCGATGTGCGTGAAAAGACAGCGATATAGGGAAATTTATGAGTGGTGCGCAAGGCACAGCGATATGGGGGATGCTATGGGAGGTGTGTGAATACACAGCGTTATAGGGGAAGATATGAGAGGTGCACGAAAACAGCGATATTGGTGAAGGAATGGGAGGTGCGCGAAAACAGGGCGATATAAGTGAAAGAATGGGAGGTGCACGAAAACAGGGCGCTATAGGGGATGCTATGGGAGGTGCGCGAATACACAGCGATATAGGGGACGTTATGAGATGTGCATAACAATACGGCGATATAGGGGAAGTTATGACAAGTGCGCAAATACACTGCGATGTAGGCGAAGGTATGAGAGGTGTGTGAAAGCACAGCGATATAGGGGACGGTATGAGATGTGCATGAATACGCGGCAATAGTCGGGAAACCATGAGAGGTGTGTGAAAACACAGTGATATACGGGAAGTTATGAGAGGTGCGCAAGGCACGGCGATATAGGAGAAGGTATGGAAGGTGCTCGAAAACAGGGTGATATAGATGAAGGCACAGCAATATAGGGGATGCTATGGAAGGTGCATGAAAACACAATGATATAGGGGAAGACATGAGAGGTGCGCGAAAACAAGGCAATATAGTGGAAGCTATGAGAGGTGCGCTAAAACCCACCGATACAGGGGAAGCTATGAGAGGTGAGCAATAACACAGCGATAAAGGTGAATCTATGGTATGTGCGCGAAAAGACATCGATATAGGAGAAGGTATGAGAGGTGTGCGAAAACACAGCGATATGGGGAAGTTATGAGATGTGCATGAAAACACGGCGATATAGGGGAAAGTATGAGACGTGTGCGAAAACTTGGCGTTACAGGGGAATGCATCAGAGGTGCGAGAAAACACAGCGATGTAGGGGAAGACATGAGACGTGCGCAAAAACATGGCAATATAGTGGAAGTTATGGGATGTGCGCTAAAACAGGGCGATGTAGGGGAAGGTATGAGAGGTGTGCGAATGCGCTGCGATATAGGGGATGCTATGGGAGGTGCGTGAATACACAGCGATATAGGGGAAGGTATGAGAGATGTGCGAGAACACAGCGATACAGGGGAAGGTGTGAGAGGTGCGCGAAAGCACAGCGATATATGGGAAAGTTTGAGATGTGCGTGAATACACTGTGATAGATGGGAAACCATGAGAGGTGTGCGAAAAAACAGCGATATAGGGGAAGTTATGAGAGGTGCGTGAAAACACAGTGATATAGGGGAATGTATGAGAGGAGCACGAAAACAGGGCGATATAGGGGAAGTTATGAGAGGTGCGTGAAAACCCAGCGATATAGGGAATGTTATGGGAGGTGCTCGAAAACACAGCGAAATAGGGGTGGTTATGAGATGTGCATGAAAACACAGCGAAATAGGGGAAGGTATGAGAGGTGCACGAAAACAGGGCGATATAGGGGAAGGTATCAGAGGTGCACGAAGGCCCAGCGATATAGGGGATGCTATGGGAGGTGCACGAAAACACAGTAATATAGGGGACGGTATGAGATGTGCATAAAAACATGGCGATATAGGGGAAGGTATCAGAGGTGCACGAAGGCACAGCGATATAGGGGATGCTATGGGAGGTGCGCGAAAACACAGCGATATAGGAGACGGTATGAGATGTGCATAAAAACATGGCGATATAGGGGGAGGTATGAGAGGTTCGCGTAAACACGGCGATATAGGGGAAAGTATGAGAGTGCGCGAAAACTTGGTGTTACAGGGAATGCATCAGAGGTGCCAGAAAAACACAGCGATGCAGTGGAATACATGAGAGGTGCGCGAAAACAGGGCAATATAGTGGAAGATATGGGCTGTGCATGAAAACAGGACGATATAGGGGAAGGTATAAGAGGTGCACAAAAAACACAGCAATATAGGGGACGCAATGGGACGTGTGTAAAAACACAAAGATATAGGGGAAGGTATGAGAGGTGTGCGAGGAATTCGGCGATATAGGTAAATTATAAGAGGTGTGCGAAAACACATCGATACGGGAGAATGTATCAGATGTGTGAGAAAACAGCGCTATAGGGAAGTATTGAGAGGAGCAAAAACATAGCGATCTTGGTGAAGACATGAGAGGTGCGCGAAAACTTGGCGTTACAGGGGAATGCATCAGAGGTGTGAGAAAACACAGCGATGTAGGGGAAGACATGAGAGGTGCGCAAAAACAGGGCTATATAGTGGAAGCTATGGGATGTGCGCTAAAACAGGGCAATGTAGGGGAAGGTATGAGAGGTGCATGAAAGCACAGCGATCTGGAGGACGCTATGGACGTGCGCGAAAACACAGTGATATAGGGGAAGGTATGAGAGATGTGCGAGAACACAGCGAGATAGGGAAAGTATGAGAGGTGCGCGAAAACTTGGGCGTTACAGGGGAATGCATCAGAGGTGCCAGAAACCACAGTGATGGAGTGGAATACAAGAGAGGTGCGGGAAAACAGGGTAATATAGTGGAAGCTATGCAATGTGCACGCAAACAGGGCGATATAGGGTAAGGTATGAGAGGTGTGCGAGAACACGGCGATAAAGGGGAAATTATGAGAGGTGTGCGAAAACACGGCGATACAGGGGAAGCTATGAGAGGTGAGCAATAACAAAGCGATAAAGGTGAATCTATGGGATGTGAGCGAAAAGACAGTGATATAGGGGAAGCTATCAGAGGTGCGCAAGGCACAGCGATATAGGGGATGCTATGGGAGGTGCGTGAATACACAGCTATATAGGGGACGTGATGATATGTGCATGAAAACGCAGCGATATAGGGGAAGGTATGAAAGGTGCACGAAAACACAGAGATGTATACGGGAAGGAATGGGAGGTGCACGAATACACAGCCATATAGGGGAGTTATGAGATGTGCATGAAAACACAGCCATATAGGGGAAGCAATGAGAGGTGCACGAAAACGCAGTGATATAAGGGAAGGTATAGGAGGAGCGTGAAAACAGGGCAATATAGGGGAAGGTATGAGAGGTGCATGAAAACGCAGCGATATAAGGTGAAGCTAAGGGATGTGCGCGAAAACAGCGATGTAGGCGAAACTATGGGAGGTGCGCGAAAGCACAGCGATATAGGGGAAGGTATGAGATGTGCGAAAAAATACATCCATATAGGGGAAGGTATGAGAGCTGCGTGAAAACATAGTGATATAGGTGAAGGTATGAGAGGAGCGCGAAAACAGGGCGATATAGGGGAAGTTATGAGAGGTGCGTGAAAACCCAGCGACCTTGGGGACATTATGAGATGTGCATGTAAACAAGGTGATATTGGGGAAGGTATGAGCGGTGTGTAAAAACACAGCATATACGGTAATGCATGAGAGGTGCGCGAAGGCACAGTGATATAGGGGATGGTATGGGAGGTGCGTAAATACACAGCGATATAGGGGACGTTATGAGATGTGCATGAAAACACGGAACTATAGAGGAAGTTATACGAGCTGCGCAAAAATACAGTGATATTCGGGAAGTTATGAGAGGTGCGTGAAAACACAGCGATATAAGGGAAGGTATGAGAGGTGCACGAAAACACTGCGATATTGGGGAAGGTATGGGAGGTGCGCGAAAACAGGGAAATATAGGGGAATTTATGAGAGGTGCGCGAAGGCACAGCGATATAGGGGATGCTATGAAAGGTGCGCGAAAACACCGTAATATAGGGGAAGACATGAGAGGTATGCAAAAACAAGGCGAAAAAGTGGAACCTATGGGATGTGCGCAAAACCAAGGCGATACAGGGGAATGTATCAGAGGTGCGAGAAAACACAGCGATATAGGGGACGCTATGGGACATGCGCAAAAAAACAGTGATATAGGGGAAGGCATGAGAGGTGTGCGAGAACTCGGCGATATAGAGGAAATTATGAGAGGTGTGCGAAAACACGGCGATACGGGAGAGTGTATCAGATGTGCGAGAAAACACAGCGATATAGGGGAAGTATTGAGGGGAGCGAAAACATAGAGATCGAGGTGAAGACATGAGAGGTGCGCGAAAACACGGCGATATAGGGGAAGCTATGAGAGGTGAGCAAAAACACGGCGATACAGGGGAAGCTATGAGAAGTGAGCAATAACACAGCGATAAAGGTGAATCTATGGGATGTGCGCGAAAAGACAGCGATATAGAGGAAGCTATGAGAGGTGCGCAAGGCACAGCGATATAGGGGATGCTATGGGAGGTGCGTGAATACACAGTGATATAGGGGACGTGATGAGATGTGCATGAAAACGCAGCGATATTAGGGAAGATATCAGAGGTGCACAAAAACACAGCAATATAGGAGAAGTTATGAGAGGTGTGCGAAAACACAGCGATATAGGGGAAGATATGAAAGGTGCACAAAAACACAGAGATATATTCGGGAAGGAATGGGAGGTGCCCAAATACACAGCGATATAGGGGACGTTATGAAATGTGCATGAAAGCACAGCCATATAGGGGAAGGTATGAGAGGTGCACGAAAACGCAGCGATATAAGGGAAGGTATAGGAGGTGCGCGAAAAGAGGGGGATATAGGGGAAGGTATGAGAGGTGCACGAAGGCACAGCGATATAGGGGATGCTATGGGAGTGCGCGAAAACACAGCGATATAGGAGACGGTATGAGATGTGCATAAAAACATGGCAATATAGGGGGAGGTATGAGAGGTGCGCATATATACGGCGACATAGAGGAAGTATGAGAGGTGCGCGAAAACTTGGTGTTACAGGGGAATGCATCAGAGGTGCCAGAAAACACATCGATTTAGTGGAAGACATGAGAGGTGCATGAAAACAGGGTAATATAGTGGAAAGTATGGGATGTGCGCGAAAACAGGGCCATATAGGGGAAGGTATGAGAGGTGCGCGAGAACACGGCAATATAGGGGAAATAATGAGAGGTGTGCGAAAACACAGCGATATGGGAGAATGTATCAATTGTGCGAGAAAAAACAGCGATATAGGGGAAGTATTGAGAGGAGCGAAAACAGCGATCTAGGTGAAGACATGAGAGGTGCGCGAAAACACGGCGATATGGGGAAGCTATGAGAGGTGAACAAAAACACGGCGATACAGGGGAAGCTATGAGAGGTGAGCAATAATACAGCGATAAAACTGAATCTATGGGACGTGCGCGAAAAGACAGCGATATAAGGAAAACTATGAGAGGTGTGCAAGGCACAGGGATATAGGGGATGCTATGGGAGGTGCGCGAATACACAGCGATACAGGGGACGTGATGAGATGTGCATGAAAACTCAGCGATATTAGGGGAGGTATGAGAGGTGCACAAAAACTCAGTGATATAGGAGAAGTTATGAGAGGTGTGTGTAAACACAGCGATATAGGGGAAGGAATCGGAGGTGCGCGAAAATTGTGCGATATAGCGGAAGGTATGAGAGGTTCGTGAAGGCACAGCGATATAGGGGATGCTATGGGAGGTGCGCGAATACACAGCGATATAGGGGACGTTATGAGATGTGCGTAAAAACACGGCAATAAAGGGAAGTTATGAGAGGTACGCAAAAATACAGCAATACAGGAGAAGTTATGAGAGGTGCGTGAAAACACAGCGATATAAGGGGAGGTATGAGAGGTGTGCGAAAACAGGGCGATATAGGGGAAGGTATGAGAGGTGTGCGAGAACACAGCAATATAGGGAAAGGTATGAGAGGTGTGCGAAGTCACAGCAATATAGGGGATGGTATGGGAGGTGCACGAAAACACAGTGATATAGGGGAAGACATGAGAGGTGCGTGAAAACACAGCAATATAGCGGACGCTATTGGACGTGCGCGAAAACACAGTGATATAGGGGAAGATATGAGAGGTGTGCGAGAACACGGCGATATAGGTGAAATTATGAGAGTTGAGCGAAAACACGTTGATACAGGGAACAGTATCAGAAGTGCGAGAACACAGAGCGATATAGGGGAAGTAATGAGAGGAGCGGAAACACAGCGATATGGGTGAAGACATGAGAGGTGCGCGAAAACACGGCGATATAGGGGAAGCTATGAGAAGTAAGAAATAACACAGCGATAAAGTTGAAGTTATGGGATGTGCGCGAAAACAGGGCGATATAGGGGAAGGTATGAGAGGTGCGCAAAAACACAGCGATGTATGCGAAGCCATGGGAAGTGCACGGGAAACAGGACGATATAGGGGAAGGTATGAGCGGTACGCGACGGCACAGCGATATAGGGGATGCAATGGGAGGTGTGTGAATACTCAGAGATATAGGAGACGTTATGAGATGTGCATGAAAACACGTCGATATTGGGGAAGCCATGAGAGGTGTGCGAAAATACAGCGATATAGGGGACGGTATGGGAGGTGTGCGAAAACAGGGCGACATAGGGGAAGGTATGAGAGGTGCGCGAAGGCACAGCAATATAGGGGATGCTATGGCAGGTGAGCGAATACACAGCGATATATGGGACGTTAAGAGATGTGCATTAAAACATGGCGATATTGGGGAAGCCATGAGAGGTGTGCAAAAATACGGCAATATAGGAGAAATTATGAGAGGTGCGTGAAAACACAGCGATATAGAGGGAGGTATGAGAGGTACCTGAAAACACAGCGATATACTGGAAGGTATGGAAGGTGCGCGAAAACAGGGCGAAATAGGGGAAGGTATGAGAGGTGCGCGAAGGCACAGCAATACAAGGGATGCTATGGAGTGTGCGCGAATACACAGCGATATAGGGGGCGTTATGAGATGTGCATGAAAACACGGCAGTATTGGGGAAAGTATAAGAACTGCGCAAAAATACAGCGAATTAGGAGAAGTTATGAGAGGTGTGTGAAAACACAGTGATATAGGGGAAGGTATGAAAGCTGCACGAAAACACAGCCACATAGGGGAAGGAATCGGAGGTGCGCGAAAACTGTGCGCTATAGGGGAAGGTACGAGAGGTGCACGAAGGCACAGCGATATAGGGGATGCTATGGGAGGTGCGCGAATACACAGCGATATAGGGGACGTTATGAGATGTGCATAAAAACACGGCAGTATAGGGGAAAGTATAAGAACTGCGCAAAAATACAGCGAATTAGGAGAAGTTATGAGAGGTGTGTGAAAACACAGTGATATAGGGGAAGGTATGAAAGGTGCACGAAAACACAGCCACATAGGGGAAGGAATCGGAGGTGCGCGAAAACTGTGCGTTATAGGGGAAGGTACGAGAGGTGCACGAAGGCACAGCAATATAGGGGATGGTATGGGAGGTGCACGAAAACACAGTGATATAGGGGAAGACATGAGAGGTGCGTGAATACACAGCGATATAGGGGACGCTATTGGACGTGCGCGAAAACACAGTGATATAGGGGAAGATATGAGAGGTGTGCGAGAACATGGCGATATAGGTGAAATTATGAAAGTTGAGCGAAAACACGTTGATACAGGGAACAGTATCAGAAGTGCGAGAACACAGAGCGATATAGGGGAAGTAATGAGAGGAGTGGAAACAAAGCGATATAGGTGAAAGACATGAGAGGTGCGCGAAAACACGGCGATATAGGGGAAGCTATGTGAGGTAAGCAATAACACAGCGATAAAGTTGAATTTATGGGATGTGCGCGAAAACAGGGCGATATAGGGGAAGGTAGGAGAGGTGCGCAAAAACACAGCGATGTATGCGAAGCCATGGGAGGTGGGTGGGAAACAGGGCGATATAGGGGAAGGTATGAGCGGTGCGCGAAGGCACAGCCATATAGGGGATGCTATGGGAGGTGCGTGAATACTCAGAGATATAGGAGCCGTTATGAGATGTGCATGAAAACACGGCGATATTGGGGAAGCCATGAGAGGTGTGCAAAAATACGGCGATATAGGAGAAATTATGAGAGGTGCGTGAAAACACAGCAATATAGAGGGAGGTATGAGAGGTGCATGAAAACACAGCGATATAGTGGAAGGTATGGAAGGTGCGTGAAAACAGGGCGATATAGGGGAAGGTATGAGAGGTGCGCGAAGGCGCAGCAATACAAGGGATGCTATGGGAGGTGCGCGAATACACAGCGATATAGGGGATGTTATGAGATGTGCATGAAAGCACGGCAGTATAGGGGAAGGTATAAGAACTGCGCAAAAATGCAGCGAATTAAGGGAAGTTATGAGAGGTGCGTGAAAACACAGCGATATAAGGGAAGGAATGAGAGGTGCACGAAAACACAGCGATATTGGGGAAGGTACGGGAGGTGCGTGAAAACAGGGCGATATAGGGGAAGTTATGAGATGTGCGCGAAGGACAGCGATATAGGGGATGCTATGAGAGGTGTGCGAAAACACTGTGATATAGGGGAGGCCATGAGAGGTGCGCAAAAACAGGGCAATATAGTGGAACCGATGGGATGTGCGCGAAACCACGGCGATACAGGGGAATATATCAGAGGTGCGAGAAAACACAGCGATATAGGGGACGCTATGGGACATGCGCAAAAAACAGTGAAATAGGGGAAGGTATGAGAGGTTTGCGAGAACACGGCGATATAGGGGAAATTGTAAGAGCTGCACGAAAACATGGCAATACAAGAGAATGTATCAGAGGTGCGAGAAAACACAGCGATATAGGGGAAGTAATGATAGGAGCAAAAACATAACGATATACTTGAAGACATGCGAGATGCGCGAAAACACGGTGATATAGGGTAATCTATGAGAGCTGAGGAATAACACAGCGATCAAGGTGAAGCTATGGGATGTGCGCCAAAACACAGCGATATAGGGGATGGTATGAGATGTGTATGAATGCACGGCGATATTGGGGAAGCCATGAGAGGTGCCTGAAAACAGAGCGATATAGGGGAAGCTATGAGAGGTGAGGAAAAAAGGCGATACAGGGGAAGCTATGAGAGGTGAGCAATAACACAGCGATAAAGGTGAATCTATGGGATGTGCGCGAAAAGACAGCGATATAGGCGAAGTTATGAGAGGTGCACAAGGCACAGCGATATAGGGGATGCTATGGGAGGTGCGTGAATACACAGCGATATAGGGGACGTGATGAGATGTGCATGAAAACGCAGTGATATTAGGGAAGGTATGAGAGGTGCACAAAAGCACAGTGATAAAGGAGAAGTTATGAGAGGTGTGCGAAAACACAGCGATATAGGGGAAGGTATGAGAGGTGCACGAAGGCACAGCGATATAGGGGATGCTATGGGAGGTGCGCAAAAACACAGCGATATAGGAGACGGTATGAGATGTGCATAAAAACATGGCGATATAGGGGCAGGTATGAGCGGTGCGCGTAAACACGGCGATATAGGGGAAAGTATGAGAGGTGCGCGAAAACTTGGCGTTACAGGGGAATGCATCAGAGGTGCCAGAAAACACAGCGATGCAGTGGAATACATGAGAGGTGTGCGAAAACAGGGCAATATAGTGGAAGCTATGGGATGTGCACGAAAACAGGGCGATATAGGGGAAGCTATGAGAGCTGCGCGAAAACACAGCGATATAGAGGACACAATGGGACGTGCGCGAAAACACAGTGATATAGGGGAAGTTATGAGAGGTGTGCGAAAACACGGCGATATAGGGTAAATTATGAGAGGTGTGCAAAAACACGGCGATACGGGAGATTGTATCAGACGTGCGAGAAAACACAGCGATATAGGGGAAGTATTGAGAGGATCGAAAACATAGCGATCTAGGTGAAGACATGAGAGTTGCGCGAAAACATGGCGATATAGGGGAAGCTATGAGAGGTGAGCAAAAACACGGCGATACAGGGGAAGCTATGAGAGGTGAGCAGTAACACAGCGATAAAGGTGAATCTATGGGATGTGCGTGAAAAGACAGCGATATAGGGGAAGTTATGAGAGGTGCGCAAGGCACAGCGATATAGGGGATGCTATGGGAGGTGCGTGAGGGCACAGCGATAAAGGGGATGTGATGAGATGTGCATGAAAACGCAAAGATATTAGGGAAGGTATGAGAGGTGCACAAAAACACAGCGATATAGGAGAAGTTATCAGAGGTGTGCGAAAACACAGCGATATAGGGGAAGGTATGAAATGTGCACGAAAACGCAGTGATATAAGGGAAGGTATAGGAGGTGCGCGAAAACAGGGAGATATGGGGGAACGTATGAGAGGAGCACGAAGGCACAGTGATATAGGGGATGCTATGGAAGGTGCGCAAAAACACAGCAATATAGGAGACGGTATGAGATGCGCATAAAAACATGGCGATATAGGGGCAGGTATGAGAGGTGCGCGTAAGAACGGCGATATAGGGGAAAGTATGAGAGGTGCGCGAAAACTTGGCGTTACAGGGGAATGCATCAGAGGTGCCAGAAAACACAGCGATGTAGTGGAATACATGAGCGGTGTGCGAAAACAGGGCAATATAGTGGAAGGTATGGGATGTGCACGAAAACAGGGCGATATAGGGTAAATTATGAGAGGTGTGCGAAAACACGGCGATACGGGAGAATGTAGCAGACGTGTGAGAAAACACAGCGATATAGGGGAAGTATTGAGAGGATCGAAAACATAGCGATCTAGGTGAAGACATGAGAGGTGCGCGAAAACATGGCGATATAGGGGAAGCTATGAGAGGTGAGCAAAAACACGGCGATACAGGGGAAGCTATGAGAGGTGAGCAATAACACAGCGATAAAGGTGAATCTATGGAATGTGCGCGAAAAGACTGCGATATAGGGGAAGGTATGAGAGGTGCACGAAGGCACAGCGATATAGGGGATGCTATGGGAGGTGCGCAAAAACACAGCGATATAGGGGAAAGTATGAGAGGTGCGCGAAAACTTGGCGTTACAGGGGAATGCATCAGAGGTGCCAGAGAACATGGCGATGTAGTGGAAGACATGAGAGGTGCGCGAAAACAGCGCAATATAGTGGAAGGTATGCGATGTGCGCGAAAACAGGGCGATATAGGGGAAGGTATGAGAGGTGCGCGAAGACACAGTGTTATAGGGGAAGGTATGGAAGGGGCTCGAAAACACGTTGATACAGGGAACTGTATCAGAAGTGCGAGAACACTGCGATATAGGGGAAGTAATGAGAGGAGCGGAAACACAGCATGTAGGTGAAGAAATGAGAGGTGCGCGAAAACACGGCGATTTAGGGGAAGGTATGAGAGGTGCGCAAAAACACAGCAATGTAGGCGAAACCATGGGAGGTGCACGGGATACAGGGCGATATAGGGGAAGGTATGAGCGATGCGCGAAGGCACAGCGAAATAGGGGATGCTATGGGAGGTGCATGATTACACAGAGATATAGGAGCCGTTATGAGATGTGCATGAAAACACGGCGATATTGGGGAAGCCATGAGAGGTGTGCGAAAATACAGCGATATAGGGGACGGTATGGGAGGTGTACGAAAACAGGGCGACATAGGGGAAGGTATGAGAGATGCGCGAAGGCACAGGGATATAGGGATGCTATGGCAGTTGGGCGAATACACAGCGATATATGGGACGTTAAGAGATGTGCATGAAAACGCGGCGATATTGGAGAAGCCATGAGAGGAGCGCAAAAATACGGCGATATAGGAGAAATTATGAGAGGTGCATGAAAACACAGCGATATAGGGGGAGATATGAGAGGTGCATAAAAACACAGCAATATAGGGGAAGGTATGGAAGGAGCGCGAAAACAGTGCGATATCAGGGAAGGTATGAGAGGTGCGCGAAAGCACAGCAATATAAGGGATGCTATGGGAGGTGCGCGAATACACAGCGATATAGGGGATGTTATGAGATGTGCATGAAAACACGGCAATATAGGGGAAGGTATAAGAACTGCGCAAAAATACAGCGAATTAGGAGAAGTTATGAGAGGTGCGTGAAAACACAGTGATATAAGGGAAGGTATGAGAGGTGCACGAAAACACAGCCATATTGGGGAAGGTATGGGAAGTGCGTGAAAACTGGGCGATATAGGGGAAGTTATGAGATGTGCGCGAAGGACAGCGATATACGGGATGCTATGAGAGGTGCGCGAAAACACCGTGATATAGGGGAAGACATGAGAGGTGCGCAAAAACAGGGCAATATAGTGGAACCTATGGGATGTGTGCGAAACCACGGCGATACAGGGGAATGTATCAGAGGTGCGAGAAAACACAGCGATATAGGGGACGCTATGGGACATGCGCAAAAAACCAGTGATACAGGGGAAGGTATGAGAGGTGTGCGAGAACACGGCGATATAGGGGAAATTGTAAGAGGTGCGCGAAAACATGGCAATACAGGAGAATGTATCAGAGGTGCGAGAAAACACAGCGATATAGGGGAAGTAATGATAGGAGCGAAAACATAGCAAATATACGTGAAGACATGTGAGATGCGCGAAAACACGGCGATATAGGGTAAGCTATGAGAGGTGAGCAATAACACAGCGATCAAGGTGAAGCTATGGGATGTGCGCGAAAACAGCGATGTAGGCGAAGCTTTGGGAGGTGCGCGAAAACACAGCGATATAGAGGACGGTATGAGATGTGCATGAATACACGGCAATATTGGGGAAGCCATGAGAGGTGCCAGAAAACACAGCGATATACGGGAAAGTATGAGAGGTGTGCAAAAACACAGCGATATAGGAGAAGTTAAGAGAGGTGCGTGAAAACACAGCAATATAGGGGAAGGTATGAGAGGAGCACGAAAACAGAGTGATATCGGGGAAGGTATGGGAGGTGCGCGAAAACAGGGCGACATACGGGAATGCATGAGAGGTTCGCGAAGGCACAGTGATATAGGGGATGGTATGGGAGGGCGCAATTACACTGCGATATAGGGGACGTTATGAGATGTGCATGAAAACACATCAATATAGGGGAAGGTATGAGATGTGCACAAAAATACATCGATACAGGGGAAGGTATGAGATGTGCGCGAAAACAGCGATGTAGGCGAAGCTATGGGAGGTGCGCGAAAGCACAGCGATATAGGGGAAAGTATGAGATGTGCATGAATACACGGCGATAGTCGGGAAGCCATAAGAGGTCTGCGAAAACACAGCGATATTGGGGAAGGTATGAGAGGTGCGTGAAAACCTAGCGACATTGGGGACGTTATGAGATGTGCATGAAACCACGGTGAATTTGGGGAAGGTATGAGAGGTGTGCAAAAACACAGCGGTATACGGGAATGCATGAGAGGTGCGCCAAGGCACAGTGATATAGGGCATGGTATGGCAAGTGCGCAAATTCATAGCGATATAGGGGAAGGTATGAGATGTGCGCAAAAATACTTCGATATAGGGTAAGGTATGAGATGTGCGCGAAAACAGCGATGTAGGCGAAGCTATGGGAGGTGCGCGAAAGCACAGCGATATAGGGGAAAGTATGAGATGTGCATGAATACACGGCGATAGTCGGGAAGCCATAAGAGGTCTGCGAAAACACAGCGATATTGGGGAAGGTATGAGAGGTGCGTGAAAACCTAGCGACATTGGGGACGTTATGAGATGTGCATGAAACCACGGTGAATTTGGGGAAGGTATGAGAGGTGTGCAAAAACACAGCGGTATACGGGAATGCATGAGAGGTGCGCAAAGGCACAGTGATATAGGGCATGGTATGGCAAGTGCGCAAATTCATAGCGATATAGGGGAAGGTATGAGATGTGCGCAAAAATACTTCGATATAGGGTAAGGTATCAGAGGTGCACGAAAACAGCGATGTAGGCGAAGCTATGGGAGGTGCGCGAAAACACAGCGATATAGGGGAAGGTATGAGATGTGCATGAATACACGGCGATAGTCGGGAAGCCATGAGAGGTGTCCAAAAACACAGCGATATAGAGGAAGGTATGAGAGCTGCGTGAAAACACAGTGATATTGGGGAAGGTATGAGAGGAGCGCGAAAACAGGGCGATATAGGGGAAGTTATGAGAGGTGCGTGAAAACCCAGCGACATTGGGGACATTATGAGATGTGCATGAAAACACGGTGATATTGGGGAAGGTATGAGAGGTGTGAAGAAACACAGCGATATACGGGAATGCATGAGAGGTGCGCGAAGGCACAGTGATATAGGGGATGGTATGGGAGGTGCGCGAATACACAGCGATATAGGGGACGTTATGAGAGGTGCGCAAAAATACATCGATATAGGGGAAGGTATGAGAGGTGCGCGAAAACACAGCGATATAGGGAAAGCTATGAGATGTGCATGAATACACGGCGATAGTCGGGAAGCCATGAGAGGTGTGCGAAAACACGGCAATATAGGGGAAGGTATGAGAGGTGCGCAAAAAGACAGCGATATAGGAGAAGGTATGAGAGTTGCACGAAAACACAGCGATATCGGGGAAGGTATGGGAGCTGCGCGAAAACAGGGCAATATAAGGGAAGGTATGAGAGGTACACTAAAACACAGCGATACAGGGGAAGGAATGGGAGGTATGCGAAAACAGGGCGATATAGGGGAAGGTATGAGAGGTGCGCGAAGGCACACGATATACAGGATGCTATGGGAGGTGCGCGAAAACATGGCGATATTGGGAAAGGTATGAGAGATGTCCGAAAACACAGCGATATAGGGGACGCTATGGGACGTGCGTGAAAACACAGTGATTTAGGAGAAGGTATGAGAGGTGTGCGAGAATACAGCGATGTAGCGGAAATTATGAGAGGTGCGTGACAACACGGCGATACAGGGGAATTTATCAGAGGTGTGAGAAAACACAGCGATATAATGGAAGTAATGACAGGAGCGAAAACATAGCGATATAGGTGAAGGCATGAGAGGTGCGTGAAAACACAGTGATATAGGGGAAGCTATGAGGGGTGAGCAATAACACAGCGATAAAGATGAAGCTATGGGATGTGCGCAAAAAGACAGCGATATAGGGGAAGGTATGAGAGGTGCGCGAAAACACAGCGACGTGGGCGTAGCTATGGGAGGTGCGCGAAAGCACAGCGATATAAGGGACGGTATGAGATGTGCATGAATACACAGCAATATTGGGGAAGCCATGAGAGATGCGCGAAAACACAGCAATATAGGGGAAGGTATGAGAGGTGCACGAAAACACAACGATAAAAGGGAAGGTATGGGAGGTGCGTGAAAACAGGACGATATAGGGGAAGGTATGAGATGTGTGCGAAGGCACAGCGATATAGGGGATTCTATGGGAGGTGCGCGAATACACAGCAATATGGGGGACGTTATGAGATGTGATAAAAAACACGGCGATATAGGGGAAGGTATGAGAGGTGCGCAAAAATACAGTGATATAGGAGAAGTTATGAGAGGTGCGTGAAAACACAGCGATATAGGGGAAGGAATGAGAGGTGCACGAAAACACAGCAATATAGAGGAAGGTATGGGAGGTGCGCGAAAACACAGTGATATAGGGGAAGACATGAGAGGTGCTCGAATACAGGGCTATATAGTGGAAGCTATGGGATATGCGTGAAAACATGGCGATACAGGGAAAGGTATGAGAGGTGCCCGAAAACACAGCGATACAGGGGATGCTATGGGACGTGTGCGAAAACACACTGATATAGTGGAAGGTATGAGAGGTGTGCAAGGACATGGCTATATAGGGGAAATTATGCAATGTCCGCGAAAACACGGCGATATATGAGAAGTTATGAGAGGTGAGTGAAAACACAGCGATATAGGGGAAGGAGTGAAGGTATGAGAGGTGCACGAAAACACAGCTATATAGGGGAAGGTATTAGAGGTGTGCGAAGGCACAGTGATATAAGGGACGGTATGAGATGTGCATGAAAACATGGAGATATCGGGGAAGAAATGAGAGATGCGTGAAAACACTGCGATATAGGGGAACGTATGAGAGGTGCGCAAAAACACGGCGATACAGGGGAATGCATCAGAGGTGCCAGAAAACACAGCGATGTAGTGGAATACATGAGAGGTGTGCGAAAACAGGGCAATATAGTGGAAGGTATGGTATGTGCACGAAAACAGGGCGATATAGGGGAAGCTATGAGAGGTGCGCGAAAACACAGCGATATAGGGGACACAATGGGACGTGCGCGAAAACACAGTGATATAGGGGAAGTTATGAGAGATGTGCGAGAACACGGCGATATCGGGTAAATTATGAGAGGTGTGCGAAAACACAGCGATACGGGAGAATGTATCAGACGTGCGAGAAAACACAGCGATATAGGGGAAGTATTGAGAGTATCGAAAACATAGCGATCTAGGTGAAGACATGAGAGGTGCGCGAAAACATGGCGATATAGGGGAAGCTATGAGAGGTGAGCAAAAACACGGCGATACAGGGGAAGCTATGAGAGGTGAGCAATAACACAGCGATAAAGGTGAATCTATGGGATGTGCGCGAATAGACAGCGATATAGGGGAAGGTATGAGAGGTGCACGAAGGCACAGCGATATAGTGGATGCTATGGGAGGTGCGCAAAAACACAGCGATATAGGGGAAAGTATGAGAGGTGCGCGAAAACTTGGCGTTACAGGGGAATGCATCAGAGGTGCCAGAGAACATAGCGATGTAGTGGAAGACATGAGAGGTGCGCGAAAACAGCGCAATATAGTGGAAGGTATGGGATGTGCGCGAAAACAGGGCGATATAGGGGAAGGTATGAGAGGTGCGCGAAGGCACAGCGATATAGGGGAAGGTATGGGAGGTGCTCGAAAACACGTTGATACAGGGAACTGTATCAGAAGTGCGAGAACACTGCGATATAGGGGAAGTAATGAGAGGAGCGGAAACACAGCATGTAGGTGAAGAAATGAGAGGTGCGCGAAAACACGGCGATATAGGGGAAGGTATGAGAGGTGCGCAAAAACACAGCGATGTAGGCGAAACCATGGGAGGTGCACGGGATACAGGGCGATATAGGGGAAGGTATGAGCGATGCGCGAAGGCACAGCGATATAGGGGATGCTATGGGAGGTGCATGATTGCACAGAGATACAGGAGCCGTTATGAGATGTGCATGAAAACACGGCGATATTGGGGAAGCCATGAGAGGTGTGCGAAAATACAGCGATATAGGGGACGGTATGGGAGGTGTACGAAAACAGGGCAACATAGGGGAAGGTATGAGAGATGCGCGAAGGCACAGTGATATAGGTGATGCTATGGCAGTTGCGCGAATACACAGCGATATATGGGACGTTAAGAGATGTGCATGAAAACGCGGCGATATTGGAGAAGCCATGAGAGGAGCGCAAAAATACGGCGATAAAAGGGAAGGTATGGGAGGTGCGAGAAAACAGGACGATATAGGGGAAGGTATGAGATGTGTGCGAAGGCACAGCGATATAGGGGATTCTATGGGAGGTGCGCGAATACACAGCAAATAGGGGACGTTATGAGATGTGATAAAAAACATGGCGATATAGGGGAAGGTATGAGAGGTGCGCAAAAATACAGCGATATAGGAGAGGTTATGAGAGGTGCGTGAAAACACAGCGATATAGGGGAAGGTATGAGAGGTGCACGAAAACACAGCGATATAGAGGAAGGTATGGGAGATGCGCGAAAACACAGTGATATAGGGGAAGACATGAGAGGTGCTCGAAAACAGGGCTATATAGTGGAAGCTATGGGATATGTGTGAAAACATGGCGATACAGGGAAAGGTATGAGAGGTGCCCGAAAACACAGCGATACAGGGGATGCTATGGGACGTGCGCGAAAACACACTGATATAGTGGAAGGTATGAGAGGTGTGCAAGAACATGGCTATATAGGGGAATTATGTGATGTCTGCGAAAACACGGCGATATATGAGAAGTTATGAGAGGTGAGTGAAAACACAGCGATATAGGGGAAGGTATGAGAGGTGCGCGAAGGCACAGTGATATAGGGGACGGTATGAGATGTGCATGAAAACATGGAGATATCGGGGAAGAAATGAGAGATGCGTGAAAACACTGCGATATAGGGGAAAGTATGAGAGGTGCGCAAAAACACGGCGATACAGGGGAATGCATCAGAGGTGCGAGAAAACACAGCGATATAGGGGAAGTTATGAGAGAAGCAAAAACACAGCGATATAGGGGAGACATGAGAGGTGCACGAAAACAGGGCAATATAGTGAGAGCTATGGGATGTGCATGAAAACAGGGCGATATAGGGGAAGGTATGAGAGCTGCGCGAGAACACAGTGATATAGAGGAAAGTAGGAGAGGTGCGCGAAAACTTGGCGTTATAGGGGAATGCACCAGAGGTGTGAGAAAACACAGCGATGTAGGGGAAGACATGGGAGGTGCGCGAAAACAGGGCAATATAGTGGAAGCTATGGGACGTGCGAGAAAACACAGTGGTATAGGGGATGGTATGAGAGGTGTGCGAGAACACGGCGATATAGGCGAAATTATGAGAGGTGCGCGAAAACACGGCGATACAGGAGAATATATCAGATGTGCGAGAAAACACAGCGATATAGGGGAATTAATGAGAAGAGCGAAAACATAGCGATCTTGGTGAAGACATGAGAGGTTCGCGAAAACACGGCGATATAGGGGAATCTATGAGAGGTGAGCAATAACACAGCGATAAAGGTGAAGCTATGGGATGTGCGCAAAAAGACAGCGATATAGGGGAAGTTATGAGAGGTGCGTGCAAACCCAGCGATATAGGGGACGTTAAGAGATGTGCATGAAAACACGACGATATTGGGGAAGCCATGAGAGGTACACAAAAATACAACGATATAGGAGAAGTTATGAGAGGTGCGTGAAAACACAGCGATATAGGGGAAGTTATGAGAGATGTGCGAGAACACGGCGATATCAGGTAAATTATGAGAGGTGTGCGAAAACACAGCGATACGAGAGAATGTATCAGACGTGCGAGAAAACACAGCGATATAGGGGAAGTATTGAGAGGATCGAAAACATAGCGATCTAGGTGAAGACATGAGAGGTGCGCGAAAACATGGCGATATAGGGGAAGCTATGAGAGGTGAGCAAAAACACGGCGATACAGGGGAAGCTATGAGAGGTGAGCAATAACACAGCGATAAAGGTGAATCTATGGGATGTGCGCGAATAGACAGCGATATAGGGGAAGGTATGAGAGGTGCACGAAGGCACAGCGATATAGTGGATGCTATGGGAGGTGCGCAAAAACACAGCGATATAGGGGAAAGTATGAGAGGTGCGCGAAAACTTGGCGTTACAGGGGAATGCATCAGAGGTGCCAGAGAACATAGCGATGTAGTGGAAGACATGAGAGGTGCGCGAAAACAGCGCAATATAGTGGAAGGTATGGGATGTGCGCGAAAACAGGGCGATATAGGGGAAGGTATGAGAGGTGCGCGAAGGCACAGCGATATAGGGGAAGGTATGGGAGGTGCTCGAAAACACGTTGATACAGGGAACTGTATCAGAAGTGCGAGAACACTGCGATATAGGGGAAGTAATGAGAGGAGCGGAAACACAGCATGTAGGTGAAGAAATGAGAGGTGCGCGAAAACACGGCGATATAGGGGAAGGTATGAGAGGTGCGCAAAAACACAGCGATGTAGGCGAAACCATGGGAGGTGCACGGGATACAGGGCGATATAGGGGGGGAAGGTATGAGCGATGCGCGAAGGCACAGCGATATAGGGGATGCTATGGGAGGTGCATGATTGCACAGAGATATAGGAGCCGTTATGAGATGTGCATGAAAACACGGCGATATTGGGGAAGCCATGAGAGGTGTGCGAAAATACAGTGATATAGGGTAAGGTATGAGAGTTGTGCGAGAACACGGCGATATAGGGGAAATTATGAGAGGTGTGTGAAAACACGGCAATACGGGAGAATGTATCAGATGTGGGAGAAAACACAGCGATATAGGGGAAGTATTGAGAGGAGCGAAAACATAGCGATCTAGGTGAAGACATGAGAGGTGCGCAAAAACATGGCGATATAGAGGAAGCTATGAGAGTTGAGCAATAACACAGCGATAAAGGTGAATCTATGGGTTGTGCGCGAAAAGACGGCGATATAGGGGAAGCTATGACAGATGCGCAAGGCACAGCGATATAGGGGATGCTATGGGAGGTGCGTGAATACACAGCGATATAGGGGACGTGATGAGATGTGCATGAAAACGCAGCGATATTAGGGAAGGTATCAGAGGTGCACAAAAACACAGCGATATAGGAGAAGTTATGAGAGGTGTGCGAAAACACAGCGATATAGGGGAAGATATGAAAGGTACACGAAAGCACAGAGATATATTCGGGAAGGAATGGGAGGTGCACGAATACACAGCGATATAGGGGACGTTATGAGATGTGCATGAAAACACAGCCATATAGGGGAAGGTATGATAGGTGCACGAAAACGCAGCGATATAAGGGAAGGTATAGGAGGTGCGCGAAAACAGGGCGATATAGGGGAAGGTATGAGAGGTGCACGAAGGCACAGCGATATAGGGGATGCTATGGGAGTGCACGAAAACACAGCGATATAGAAGACGGTATGAGATGGTGCATAAAAACACGGCGATATAGGGGAAAGTATGAGAGGTGCGCGAAAACTTGGCGTTACAGGGGAAAGCATCAGAGGTGCCAGAAAAGACAGCGATGTAGTGGAAGACATGAGAGGTGCGCGAAAACAGGTCAATATAGTGGAAGGTATGGCATGTGCGCGAAAACAGGGCGATATAGGGGAAGGTATGAGAGGTGCACGAGAACACGGCGATATAGGGGGAATAATGAGAGGTGTGCGAAAACAGTGATACGGGAGAATGTATCAATTGTACGAGAAAACACAGCGATATAGGGGAAGTATTGAGAGGAGCGAAAACATAGCGATCAAGGTGAAGACATGAGAGGTGAGCAAAAACACGGCGATACAGGGGAAGCTATGAGAGGTGAGCAATAACACAGCGATAAAGCTGAATCTATAGGATGTGCGCAAAAAGACAGCGATATAGGGGAAGCTATGAGAGGTGCGCAAGGCACAGCGATATAGGGAATGCTATGGGAGGTGCGCAAATACACAGCGATATAGGGGACGTGATGAGATGTGCATTAAAACTCTGCGATATTAGGGAAGGTATGAGAGGTGCACAAAAATTCAGTGATATAGGAGAAGTTATGAGAGGAGTGTGAAAACACAGCGATTTAGGGGAAGGTATGAAAGGTGCACGAAAACACAGCGATATAGGGGAAGGAATCGGAGGTGTGCGAAAACTGTGCGATATTGGGGAAGGTATGAGAGGTGTGCAAAGGCACAGTGATATAGGGGATGCAATGGGAGGTGCGCGAATACACAGCGATACAGGGGACGTTATGAGATGTGCATAAAAACACGGCAATATAGGGGAAGTTATGAGAGGTACACAAAAATACAGCAATGCAGGAGAAGGAATGAGAGGTGCGTGAAAACACAGCGATATAAGGGGAGGTATGAGAGGTACACGAAAACACAGCGATATAAGGGAAGTTATGGGAGGTGCTCGAAAACAGGGTGATATAGGGAAAGGTATGAGAGGTGTGCGAAGGCACAGCAATATAGAGGATGGTATGGGAGGTGCACGAAAACACAGCGATATAGGGGAAGATATGAGAGGTGTGCGAGAACACGGCGATATAGGGGGAATAATGAGAGGTGTGCGAAAACAGTGATACGGGAGAATGTATCAATTGTGCGAGAAAACACAGCGATATAGGGGAAGTATTGAGAGGAGCGAAAACATAGCGATCTAGGTGAAGACATGAGAGATGAGCAAAAACACGGCGATACAGGGGAAGCTATGAGAGGTGAGCAATAACACAGCGATAAAGCTGAATCTATGGGATGTGCGCAAAAAGACAGCGATATAGGGGAGGCTATGAGAGGTGCGCAAGGCACAGCGATATAGGGAATGCTATGGGAGGTGCGCAAATACACAGCGATATAGGGGACGTGATGAGATGTGCATTAAAACTCAGCGATATTAGGGAAGGTATGAGATGTGCACAAACACTCAGTGATATAGGAGAAGTTATGAGAGGAGTGTGAAAACATAGCGATTTAGGGGAAGGTATGAAAGGTGCACGAAAACACAGCGATATAGGGGAAGGAATCGGAGGTGCGCGAAAACTGTGCGATATTGGGGAAGGTATAAGAGGTGTGCAAAGGCACAGTGATATAGGGGATGCAATGGGAGGTGCGCGAATACACAGCGATACAGGGGACGTTATGAGATGTGCATAAAAACACGGCAATATAGGGGAAGTTATGAGAGGTACACAAAAATACAGCAATGCAGGAGAAGGTATGAGAGGTGCGTGAAAAAACAGCGATATAAGGGGAGGTATGAGAGGTACACGAAAACACAGCGATATAAGGGAGGTTATGGGAGGTGCTCGAAAACAGGGTGATATAGGGAAAGGTATGAGAGGTGTGCGAAGGCACAGCAATATAGGGGATGGTATGGGAGGTGCACGAAAACACAGCGATATAGGGGAAGATATGAGAGGTGTGTGAGAACACGTTGATACAGGGAACAGTATCAGAAGTGCGAGAACAGAGCTATATAGGGGAAGTAATGAGAGGAGCGGAAACACAGCGATATAGGTGAAGATATGAGAGGTGCGCGAAAACACGGCAATATAGGGGAAGCTATGAGAGGTAAGCAATAACACAGCGATAAAGTTGAAGTTATGGGATGTGCGCGAAAACAGGGCGATATAAGCGAAGATATGAAAGGTGCGCAAAAACACAGCGATGTATGCGAAGCCATGAGAGGTGCGCGGGGAACAGGGCGATATAGGGGAAGGTATGAGCGGTGCGCGAAGGCACAGCGATATAGTGGATGCTATGGGAGGTGCGTGAATATACAGAGATATAGGAGACGTTATGAGATGTGCATGAAAACACGGCGTTAGTCGGGAAGCCATGAGAGGTGTGCGAAAACACAGCGATATAGGGGAAGGTATGAGAGCTGCGTGAAAACACAGTGATATAGGGGAAGGTATGAGAGGAGCGCGAAAACAGTGATATAGGTGAAGGAATGGGAGGTGCGCGAAAACAGGGCGATATAGGGGATGCTATGGGAGGTGCGCGAATACACAGCGATATAGGGGACGTTATGAGATGCGCATAACAACACAGCGATATAGGGGAAGTTATGAGAGGTGAGCAAAAACACGGCGATACAGGGGAAGTTATGAGAGGTGCGTGAAAACCCAGCAATATAGGGGACGTTATGAGATGTGCATGAAAACACGGCGATATAGGGGAAGGTATGAGAGGTGCACGAAGGCACAGCGATATAGGGGATGCTATGGGAGGTGCGCGAAAACACAGTGATATAGGGGACGGTATGAGATATGTATGAAAACACGGCGATATATGGGAAGCTATGAGAGGTGCGCTAAAACACGGTGATATAGGAGAAAGTATGAGAGGTGCGCGAAAACTTGGCGTTACAGGGGAATGTATCAGAGGTGCGAGAAAACACAGCGATGCAGGGGAAGACATGAGAGGTGCGCAAAAACAGGGCTATATAGTGGAAGCTATGGGATGTGCGCTAAAACAGGGCGATGTAGGGGAAGGTATGAGAGGTGCGTGAAAGCACAGCGATATAGAGGACGCTATGGGACGTGCGCGAAAACACAGTGATATAGGGGAAGGTATGAGAGATGTGCGAGAACACGTCGAGATAGGGGAAAGTATGAGAGGTGCGCGAGAACTTGGCGTTACAGGGGAATGCATCAGAGGTGCCAGAAAACAGAGCGATGTAGTGGAATACATGAGAGGTGCGCGAAAACAGGGCCATGTAGTGGAAGCTATGCGATGTGCACGAAAACAGGGCGATATAGGGTAAGGTAAAGGGAGAGGTGTGCGAGAACACGGCGATATAGGGGAAATTAAGTGAGGTGTGCGAAAACACAGCGATACGGGAGAATGTATCAGATGTGCGATAAAGCACAGCGATATAGGGGAAGTATTGAGAGTAGCGAAAACATAGCGATCTAGGTGAAGACATGAGAGGTGCGCGAAAACACGGCGATATAGGGGAAGCTATGAGAGGTGAGCAATAACACAGCGATAGAGGTGAATCTATGGGATGTGAGCGAAAAGACAGTGATATATGAGAGGTGCGCAAGGCACAGCGATATAGGGGATCCTATGGGAGGTGCGTGAATACACAGCGATATAGGGGACGTGATGAGATGTGCATGAAAACGCAGCGATATTAGGGAAGGTATGAGAGGTGCACAAAAACACAGCGATATAGGAGAAGTTATGAGAGGTATGCAAAAACACAGCGATATAGGGGAATGTATGAAAGGTGCACGAAAACACAGAGATATATACGGGAAGGAATGGGAGGTGCACGAATACACAGCGAAATAGGGGACGTTATGAGATGTGCATGAAAACACAACCATATAGGGGAAGCTATGAGAGGTGCACGAAAACGCAGCAATATAAGGGAAGGTATAGGAGGTGCGCGAAAACTGGGCGATATAAGGGAAGGTATGAGAGGAGCACGAAGGCACAGCGATATAGGGGATGCTATGGGAGGTGCGCGAAAACACAGCGATATAGGAGACGGTATGAGATGTGCATAAAAACATGGCGATATAGGGGGAGGAATGAGAGGCGCGCGTAAACATGGCGATATAGCGGAAAGTATGAGAGGTGCGCGAAAACTTGGCATTACAGGGGAATGCATCAGAGCTGCCAGAAAACACAGCGATGTAGTGGAAGACATGAGGGGTGCGCGAAAACAGGGCAATATAGGGGAAGATATGAGAGGTGCGCGAAAACACAGCGATATAGGAGAAGTTATGAGAAGTATATGAAAACACAGAGATATAGGGGAAGGTATTACAGGTGCACAAAAACACAGCGATATAGGGGAAAGAATCGGAGGTGCGCGAAAACAGGGCGATATAGGGGAAGGTATGAGAGGTGCGCGAAGGCACAGCAATATAAGGGATGCTATGGGAGGTGCGCAAATACACAGCGATATAGGGGACGTTATGAGATGTGCATGAAAACACGGCAATATAGGGGAAGGTATAAGAACTGTGCAAAAATACAGCGATATAGGAGAAGTTATGAGAGGTGCGTGAAAACATACCGATATAAGGGAAGGTATGAGAGGTGCACGAAAACACAGCGATATTGGGGAAGGTATGGGAGGTGCGTGAAAACAGGGCGATAAAGGGGAAGTTATGAGAGGTGCGCGAAGGCACAGCGATATAGGGGAAGACATGAGAGGTGCGCAAAAACAGGGCAATATAGTGGAACCTGTGGGATGTGCGCGAAACCACGGCGATACTGGGGAATGTATCAGAGGTGCGAGAAAACACAGCGATATAGAGGACGCTATGGGAGATGCGCAAAAAAACAGTGATATAGGGGAAGGTATGAGAGGTGTGCGAGAACACGGCGATATAGGGGAAACTGTAAGAGGTGCGCGAAAACATGGCAATACAGGAGAATGTATCAGAGGTGTGAGAAAACACAGTGATATAGGGGAAGTAATGATAGGAGCGAAAACATAGCGGTATAGGTGAAGACGTGCGAGGTGCGCGAAAACACGGCGATATAGGGTAAGCTATGAGAGGTGAGCAATAACACAGCGATCAAGGTGAAGCTAAGGGATGTGCGCGAAAGCACAGCGATTTGGAGAAGGCATGAGATGTGCGCGAAAATACATCAATATAGGGGAAGGTATGAGAGCTGCGTGAAAACATAGTGATATAGGTGAAGGTATGAGAGGAGCGCGAAAACAGGGCTATATGGGGGAAGTTATGAGAAGTGTGTGAAAACCCAGCGACATTGGGGATGTTATGAGATGTGCGCAAAAATACATCGATATAGGGGAAGGTATGAGAGGTGCGCGAAAACAGCAATGTAGGTGAAGCTATAGGAGGTGCGCGAAAACAGGGCGATATACGGGAATGCATGAGAGGTGCGCGAAGGCACAGTAATATAGGGGAGGGTATGGGAGTTGCGCAAATACCCAGCGATATAGGGGACGTTATGAGATGTGCATGAAAACACATCAATATAGGGGAAGGTATGAGATGTGCGCAAAAATACATCGATATAGGGGAAGGTATGAGAGGTGCGCGAAAACAGCGATGTAGGCGAAGCTATGGGAGGTGTGCGAAAGCATAGCGGTATAGGGGAAGGTAGGAGATGTGCATGAATACACAGCAATAGTCGGGAAGTCATGAGTGGTTTGCGAAAACACAGCGATATAGGGGAAGGTATGAGAGCTGCGTGAAAACACAGTGATATAGGGGAAGGTATGAGAGGAGCGCGAAAACAGGGCGATATAGGGGAAGTTATGAGAGGTGCGTGAAAACCCAGCGACATTGGGGACGTTATGAGATGTACATGAAAACACGGTGATATTGGGGAAGGTATGAGAGGTGTGCAAAATCACAGCGATATAGGAGAAGTTAAGAGAGGTGCGTGAAAACACAGCAATATAGGGGAAGGTATGAGAGGTGCACGAAGGCACAGCATTATAAGGGATGCAATGGGAGGTGCGCGAAAACACAGCGATATAGGGTAAGGTATGAGAGTTGTGCGAGAATACGGCGATATAGGGGAAATTATGAGAGGTGTGTGAAAACACGGCAATACGGGAGAATGTATCAGATGTGGGAGAAAACACAGCGATATAGGGGAAGCTATGAGAGGTGAACAAAAACACGGCGATATAGGGGAAGCTATGAGAGGTGCGCAAGGCACAGCGATATAGGGGATGCTATGGGAGGTGCGTGAATACACAGCGATATAGGGGACGTGATGAGATGTGCATGAAAATGCAGCGATATTAGGGAAGGTATCAGAGGTGCACAAAAACACAGCGATATAGGAGAAGTTATGAGAGGTGTGCGAAAACACAGCGATATAGGGGAAGATATGAAAGGTACACGAAAGCACAGAGATATATTCGGGTAGGAATGGGAGGTGCACGAATACACAGCGATATAGGGGACGTTATGAGATGTGCATGAAAACACAGCCATATAGGGGAAGGTATGAGAGGTGCACGAAAACGCAGCGATATAAGGGAAGGTATAGGAGGTGCGCGAAAACAGGACGATATAGGGGAAGGTATGAGAGGTGCACGAAGGCACAGCGATATAGAAGACGGTATGAGATGTGCATAAAAACATGGCGATATAGGGGGAGGTATGAGAGGTGCGCGTAAACACGGCGATATAGGGGAAAGTATGAGAGGTGCGCGAAAACTTGGCGTTACAGGGGAAAGCATCAGAGGTGCCAGAAAAGACAGCGATGTAGTGGAAGACATGAGAGGTGTGCGAAAACAGGGCAATATAGTGGAAGGTATGGGATGTGCGCGAAAACAGGGTGATATCGGGGAAGGTATGAGAGGTGCGCGAGAACACGGCGATATAGGGGGAATAATGAGAGGTGTGCGAAAACAGTGATACGGGAGAATGTATCAATTGTGCGAGAAAACACAGCGATATAGGGGAAGTATTGAGAGGAGCGAAAACATAGCGATCTAGGTGAAGACATGAGAGGTGAGCAAAAACACGGCGATACAGGGGAGGCTATGAGAGGTGAGCAATAACACAGCGATAAAGCTGAATCTATGGGACGTGCGCAAAAAGACAGCGATATAGGGGAAGCTATGAGAGGTGCGCAAGGCACAGCGATATAGGGAATGCTATGGGAGGTGCGTAAATACACAGCGATATAGGGGACGTGATGAGATGTGCATTAAAACTCAGCGATATTAGGGAAGGTATGAGAGGTGCACAAAAACTCAGTGATATAGAGAAGTTATGAGAGGAGTGTGAAAACACAGCGATATAGGGGAAGATATGAAAGGTGCACGAAAACACAGCGATATAGGGGAAGGAATCGGAGGTGCGCGAAAACTGTGCGATATTGGGGAAGGTATGAGAGGTGCGCAAAGGCACAGTGATATAGGGGATGCAATGGGAGGTGCGCGAATACACAGCGATATAGGGGACGTTATGAGATGTGCATAAAAACACGGCAATATAGGGGAAGTTATGAGAGGTACACAAAAATACAGCAATGCAGGAGAAGGTATGAGAGGTGCGTGAAAACACAGCGATATAAGGGGAGGTATGAGAGGTACACGAAAACACAGCGATATTAGGGAAGTTATGGGAGGTGCTCGAAAACAGGGTGATATAGGGAAAGGTATGAGAGGTGTGCGAAGGCACAGCAATATAGGGGATGGTATGGGAGGTGCACGAAAACACAGCGATATAGGGAAGATATGAGAGGTGTGCGAGAACACGTTGATACAGGGAACAGTATCAGAAGTGCGAGAACACAGAGCGATATAGGGGAAGTAATGAGAGGAGCGGAAACACAGCGATATAGGTGAAGATATGAGAGGTGCGCGAAAAAACGGCAATATAGGGGAAGCTATGAGAGGTAAGCAATAACACAGCGATAAAGTTGAAGTTATGGGATGTGCGCGAAAACAGGGCGATATAAGGGAAGATATGAGAGGTGCGCAAATACACAGCAATGTATGCGAAGCCATGAGTGGTGCGCGGGAAACAGGGCGATATAGGGGAAGGTATGAGCGGTGCGCGAAGGCACAGCGATATAGGGGATGCTATGGGAGGTGCGTGAATACACAGAGATATAGGGGACGTGATGAGATGTGCATGAAAACGCAGTGTTATTAGGGAAGGTATGAGAGGTGCACAAAAACACAGCGATATAGGAGAAGATATGAGAGGTGTGCCAAAATACAGCGATATAGGGGAAGGTATGAAAGGTGCACGAAAACGCAGTGATATAAGGGAAGGTATAGGAGGTGCGGGAAAACAGGGCGATATAGGGAAGGTATGAGGGGTGCTCGAAGGCACAGCGATATAGGGGATGCTATGGGAGGTGCGCAAAAACACAGCGATATAGGAGACGGTATGAGATGTGCATTAAAACATGGCGATATAGGGGGAGGTATGAGAGGTGCGCGTAAACACGGCGATATAGGGGAAAGTATGAGAAGCGCGAAAACTTGGTGTTACAGGGGAATGCATCAGAGGTGCCAGAAAACACAGCGATGTAGTGGAAGACATGAGAGGTGCACGAGAACAGGCCAATATAGTGGAAGGTATGGAATGTGTGCGAAAACAGATGCCATATAGGGGAAAACAGATGCGATATATGAGAGGTGCGCAAAAATGCAGCAATACAGGGGAAGTTAAGAGAGGTGCGTGAAAACACAGCGATATAAGGGGAGGTATGAGAGGTACACGAAAACACAGCAATATAGGGGAAGGTATGGGAGGTGCTCGAAAACAGGGCGATATAGGGAAAGGTATGAGACGTGTGCGAAACTCAGCAATATAGGGGATGGTATGGGAGATGCACGAAAAAACAGTGATATAGGGGAAGACATGAGAGGTGCGTGAAAACAGAGCGATATAGGGGACGCTATTGGACGTGCATGAAAACACAGTGATATAGGGGAAGATATGAGAGGTGTGCGAGAACACGGCGATATAGGTGAAATTATGAGAGGTGCGCGAAAACACGTTGATACAGGGAACGGTATCAGAAGTGCGAGAACACAGAGCGATATAGGGGAAGTAATGAGAGGAGCGGAAACACAGCGATATCGGTGAAGAAATGAGAGGTGCGCGAAAACACGGTGATATAGGGGAAGGTATGAGGTGCGCAAAAACACAGTGATGTAGGCGAAGCCATGCGAGGTTCACGGAAAACAGGGCGATATAGGGAAAGGTATGAGTGGTGCGCAAGGCACAGCGATATAGGGGATGCTATGGGAGGTGCGTGAATACACAGAGATATAGGGGACGTGATGAGATGTGCATGAAAACGCAGTGATATTAGGGAAGGTATGAGAGGTGCACAAAAACACAGCGATATAGGAGAAGTTATGAGAGGTGTGCGAAAATACAGCGATATAGGGGAAGGTATGAAAGGTGCACGAAAACGCAGTGATATAAGGGAAGGTATAGGAGGTGCGCGAAAACATGGCGATATAGGGAAGGTATGAGAGGAGCTTGAAGGCACAGCGATATAGGGGATGCTATGGGAGGTGCGCAAAAACACAGCGATATAGGAGACGGTATGAGATGTGCATAAAAACATGGCGATATAGGGGGAGGTATGAGAGGTGCGCGTAAACACGGCGATATAGGGGAAAGTATGAGAGGTGCGCGAAAACTTGGTGTTACAGGGGAATGCATGAGAGGTGCCAGAAAACACAGCGATGTAGTGGAAGACATGAAAGGTGCGCGAGAACAGGCCAATAAAGTGGAAGGTATGGAATGTGCCCGAAATCAGATGCGATATAGGGGAAGGTATGAGAGGTGCGCGAAGGCACAGCGATATAGGGGATGCTACGGGAGGTGCTCGAATACACAGCGATACAGGGGACGTAATAGGATGTGCATAAAAACACGGCAATATAGGGGAAGTTATGAGATCTTACCCTATATCATTACCTTTTCCCGCACCTCCCATAGCTTCCACAATATCATTGTGTTTCGCACACCTCTCATACCTTCCTCTATATTGCTGTGTTTTCGCTCACCTCTTATAGCTTCCCCGTATAGCGCCGTGTTTTCACGCACATCTGATACCTTCATGTATATCGCAGTGTTTTCGCGCACCTCCCATACCTTCCTCTATATTGCTGTGCTGTTGCGTAACTCCCATAGCTTCCGCTATATAACTGTTTTCGCGCACCTGTCATAGCTTCCCGTACATCGATGTGTTTTCGTACTCCTCTCATACTTTCTCCTATATCGCCGTGCTTTCACGCACCTCCCATAGCTTCCCCTATATCGCTGTGTTTTCTCTCATCCCTCATACCTTCCCCTATATCACTCTGTAATTGCGTACCTCCCATAGCTTCCCATATATCGCCCTGTTTTCACACTGCTCCCATAGCTTCCCCTATATCGCTGTGTCTTTGCACACCTCTCATACCTTCCCGTATGTTGCTGTGTTTTCGCTCACCTCTTATTGCTTCCCCAATATTGCCGTATTTTCGTGTGCCTCTCATACCTTTCCCTATATCGTCGTGTTTTCGTGCACCTCCATACCTTCCCCTATATTGCTGTGTTGTCGCATACCTCCCATAGCTTCCGCTATATCGCTGTTTTCGTGCACCTCTCATAACTTCCCCAACATCGCTGTGTTTTCACATACTTCTAATACCTTCTCCTATATCGTCGTGTTTTCGTGCGCCTCTCATACCTTCCCCTTTATCACCTTGTTTTCACGCAGCTCCCATAGCTTCCCCTATATCGCTGTGATTTAGCACACCTCTCATACCTTCCCCTTTATTGCTGTGTTTTCGCTCACCTCTTATAGCTTTCCCTATATCGCCGTGTTTTTGTGCGCCTCTCATACCTTCCCCTTTATCGCCCTGTTTTCACGCAGCTCCCATAGCTTTCCCATATCACTGTGTTTTAGCATACCTCCCATACCTTCCCCTATATTGTTGTGTTTTCGCGCACCTCTCATACCTTCCCCTATATCGCTGTGTTCTTGTGCATCTTGCATATCTACCCCTCTATCCCTGCTTTTTCACTCTCCGCTCATACTGTCCTCTACATCGCTGTTTTCATGCACCTCTCATTGCTTGCCCTGTATTGACGTGTTTTCACGCACCTCACATACCTTCACGTATATCGTCGTGTTTTCGCACACCTCCCATAGCTTCCGCTATATCACTGTTTTCGCGCACCTCTCATAGCTTCTGTTTTCTCGCAGATACACAGAGCTATCGCAGAGCACTATGTATCTAAAGGTGTGTTTCCCCAAGGGGAGCTGGAGGTGATATCTATTGGAAAACCTGGTGTAGATGCAGTACAGGTGCAGCTTGAAAAATTGAGACTCGAGCACGAGTTCCAGGTACGGCAGCTAGAACACAAAGAGAAACAGTTAGAACAAGAAGAGAGGCAGTTGGAGCGAGAAGAGAAACAGAGGGAAAGGGAATTTGAGCTGGAAATGTTAAAGATAAGGGCAGAGCAGGGGCCCATGCCGAACCAAGGTGGAGGGTTCCGGGCGACCCAGGAGGTTAAGCTGGTTCCTCCATTTGACGATACCGATGTGGATCGGTACTTTCTCCATTTTGAAGAAGTTGCTGCAAGTCAGGACTGACCGAGGGATAAGTGGGCTGTTTTGCTTCAGTGCGAAATTAAAGGAAAAGCCCAACAAGCTTACTCGGCTTTGTCCGCGGAAGATGCCCAGAGGTATGAGGTGGTGAAAGAGGCCATCCTCAGGATTTATGAGTTGGTCCCAGAGGCATACCGGCAGAGGTTCCAGAATGCGAGGAAGCAGTGGGACTGCACGTATTTAGAGTTTGTCCGTGAGATGCAGACATATTGTGAGCGTTGGTGCGCGTCGAAGGGGGTAAATGTGGATTATGACAGATTGTTACAGCTGATCC